>NW_027667608.1:0-145000 GCF_963924665.1 Micromys minutus
AGGGAATTTCTCCCTTTTTGCCCCACAACTAGGGGAATTTCTGCAATTTTGCTTCAAAATACGGGGAATTTCTGCTTTTTTTTCCAAAAATAAGAGGAATGTATACCTTTTGCCACAAAAAAGTGAAATTTCTTCATTTTTGCCCCAAAATAAGAAGAATTTCTGCCTTTTTACCTCAAAATATGTGAAATTTCTGCCTTTTTACCAAAAAGAAAAGGAAGTTCTGTCTTTTTGCCCCAAAATAAAAGCAATTTTTGAATTATGCTCTGAAATAATTGAAATTTCTGCAATTGTGCCCCCAGATAAGGAAAATTTCTGCCTTTTTGACACAAAATAAGGGGAATTTCTGCATTTTTGCCACAAAATATTAGGAATTTCTGCCTTTTTGCCCCAAAATAAGAAAAATTTCTGCCTTTTTTCCCTGAAATAAGTGATATTTCTGCAATTTTGCTCCAAAATAAAAGAAATTTCTGTTTTTTTGCCACAAAATAAGGGAAATTTCTGTCTTTTTGCCCTAAAATAAGGAAAATTTCTGCCTTTTTGCACCCAAATAAGGCGAATTTCAGCCTTTTTACCTCAAAATATTAGGAATTTCTGCCTTTTTGCCCCAAAATAAAGAAAATCTCTGCCTTTTTTCTCTGACATAAGTGAAATTTCTGCAATTTTGCCCCAAAATAAGTGAAATTTCTGCAATTTTGCCCCAAAATAAGTGGAATTTCTGAGTTTTGCCCCAAAATAAGGAGAATTTCTGTCTTTTTGCCCCAACAAATAGGAAATTTCTCCCTTTTTGCCCCACAACTAGGGGAATTTCTGCAATTTTGCTCCAAAATACGGGGAATTTCTGCTTTTTTTCACAAAAATAAAGGGAATGTAAACCTTTTCCCACAAAAAAGGGAAATTTTTTCATTTTTGCCCCAAATAAGAAGAATTTCTGCCTTTTTACCTCAAAATAAGTGAAATTTCTGCCTTTTTACCCAAAAATAAACGGAATTTCTGTCTTTTTGCCCCAAAATAAAAGCAATTTTTTAATTATGCCCTGAAATAAGTGAAATTTCTGCAATTTTGCCCCCAGATAAGGGAAATTTCTGCCTTTTTGACACAAAATAAGGGGCATTTCTGCATTTTTGCCACAAAATATTAGGAATTTCTGACTTTTGCCCCAAAATAAGGAAAATTTCTGCCTTTTTTCCCTGAAATAAGTGAAATTTCTGCAATTTTGCCCCAAAATAAGGGAAATTTCTGCCTTTTTGACACAAAATAAGGGGAATTTCTGTCTTTTTGCTCCAAAATAAGGGGAATTTCCGCCTTTTTACCTCATAATAAGGGGAATCTCTGCCTTTTTGCCCGAAAATATGGGGAAATTCTGTATTTTTCCCCAAAATAGAAAAAATTTCTGCAATTTTGTAGCAAATTAAAAGTAATTTCTGCCTTTTTGCCCCAAAATAAGAGAAATTTTTGCGTTTTTTCCCTGAAATAAGTGAAATTTCTGTAATTTTTCCACAAAATAAGGAAGATTTCTGCATTTTTGCCCCAAAATAATAAAAATTTTTGCAATTTTGTACCAAAATAAAAGAAATTTTTGCCTTTTTGCCCCAAAATAAGAAAATTTCTGCTTTTTTCCCTGAAATAAATGAAATTTCTGCAATTTTGCCCCAAAATAAGTTAAATTTCTGCAATTTTGCCCCAAAATAAAAGAAATTTCTGCCTTTTTGCCACAAAATAAGAGGAATTTCTGTTTTTTTGCCCCAAAATAAGTGAAATTTCTGCCTTTCTGCCCCCAAATGAGGCGAATTTCAGCCTTTTTACCTCAAAATAACAGGAATTTCTCCATTTTTGAAACAAAATAAAGGGAATTTCTGCATTTTTTCCACAAAGTATTAGGAATTTCTGCCTTTTTGCCCCAAAATAAGGAAAATTTCTGCCTTTTTTCCCTGAAATTATTGAAATTTTTGCAATTTTGCCCCAAAATAAGTGAAATTTCTGCAATTTTGTCCCAAAATAAGTGGAATTTCTGAGTTTTGCCCCAATATAAGGAGAATTTCTGTCTTTTTGCCCCAACAAATAGTGAATTTCTTTTTTTTTGCCCCACAACTAGGGGAATTTCTGCAATTTTGCTCCAAAATATGGGGTATTTCTGCTTTTTTCCCCCAAAATAAGGGGAATGTATACCTTTTGCCACAAAAAAATAGAAATTTCTTTATTTTTGCCCCAAAATAAGAGTAATTTCTGCCTTTTTACCTCAAAATAAGTGAAATTTCTGCCTTTTTACTAAAAAATAAACGGAATTTCTGTCTTTTTGCCCCAAAATAAAATGAATTTTTGAAATATGCCCTGAAATACGTGAAATTTCTGCAATTTTGCCCCCAAATAAGGGAAATTTCTGCTTTTTCGACACAAAATAAGGAAAATTTCTGCATTTTTGCCACAAAATATTAGGAATTTCTGCCTTTTTGCCCCAAAATAAGGAAAATTTCTGTCTTTTTTCCCTGAAATAAGTGAAATTTCTGCAATTTTGCCTCAAAATAAGTGAAATTTCTACAATTTTGCCCCAAAATAAAGAAAATTTCTGGAATTTTGCCCCAAAATATGTGGAATTCTGAGTTTTGCCCCAAAATAAGGAGAATTTCGGTGTTTTTGCCCCAACATATAAGGAATTTCTGACTTTTTGCCCCACAATTAGGGGATTTTCTGCAATTTTGCTCCAAAATATGGGGAATTTCTGCAATTTTGCCATAAATAAATGAAATGGATACTTTTTGCCACAAAGAAGGGAAATTTCTTCATTTTTGCCACAAAATAAAAGGAATTTCTGCCTTTTTACCTCAACATAAGTGAAATTTCTGCCTTTTTACCCCAAAATAAACGGAATTTCTGTCTTTTTGCCCCAAAATAAAAGAAATTTTTGAATTAGGCCCTGAAATAAGTGAAATTTCTGCATTTTTGACACAAAATAAGGGGAATTTTTGCATTTATGCCTCAAAATATTAGGAATTTCTGCTTTTTTGTTCCAAAATAATGAAAATTTCTGCCTTTTTTCCTGAATTAAGTGAAATTTCTGCAATTTTGCCCCAAATAAGTGAAATTTCTGCAATTTTGCCCCAAAATAAGGGAAATTTCTGGAATTTAGCCCCAAAATAAGTGGAATTTCTGAGTTTTGCCCCAAAATAAGGGGAATTTCTGACTTTTTGCCCTGAAATAAATTAAATTTCTAAAATTTTTCCCCAAAATAAGGAAAATGTCTGTTTTTGCCCCAAAATAAGCGGAATTTCTGACTTTTTGCCCCAAAATAAGAGGAATTTCAGCCTTTTTACCTCAAAATAAGGGAAATTTCTTCATTTTTGCCCCAAAATATGAGAAATTTCTGCCTTTTTGCCCCAAAATAAGAAAAATTTTTGCAATTTTGTATCAAAATGAAAGAAATTTCTGCTTTTTGCCCCAAAATAAGAAAATTTCTGCTTTTTTTCCCAGAAATAAGTGAAATTTCTGCAATTTTGCCCCAAAATAAGTGAAATTTCTGCAATTTTGCTCCAAAATAAACGAAATTTCTGCCTTTTTGCCACAAAATAAGGGGAATTTCTGTCTTTTTGCCCTAAAATAAGGGAAATTTCTGCCTTTTTGCCCCCAAATAAGGCGAATTTCAGCCTTTTTACCTCAAAATATTAGGAATTTCTGCCTTTTTGCCCAAAATAAAGAAAATTTCTTCCTTTTTTCTCTGAAATAAGTGAAATTTCTGCAATTTTGCCTCAAAATAAGTGAAATTTCTGCAATTTTGCCCCAAAATAAGTGGAATTTCTGAGTTTTGCCCCAAAATAAAAAGAATTTCTGTCTTTTTGCCCCAACCAATAGGGAATTTCTCCCTTTTTGCCCCACAACTAGGGGAATTTCTGCAATTTTGCTTCAAAATACGGGGAATTTCTGCTTTTTTTTCCAAAAATAAGAGGAATGTATACCTTTAGCCACAAAAAAGTGAAATTTCTTCATTTTTGCCCCAAAATAAGAAGAATTTCTGCCTTTTTACCTCAAAATATGTGAAATTTCTGCCTTTTTACCAAAAAGAAATGGAAGTTCTGTTTTTTTGCCCCAAAATAAAAGCAATTTTTGAATTATGCTCTGAAATAATTGAAATTTCTGCAATTGTGCCCCCAGATAAGGGAAATTTCTGCCTTTTTGACACAAAATAAGGGGAATTTCTGCATTTTTGCCACAAAATATTAGGAATTTCAGCCTTTTTGCCCCAAAATAAGAAAAATTTCTGCCTTTTTTCCCTGAAATAAGTGAAATTTCTGCAATTTTGCCCCCAAATAAGTGATATTTCTGCAATTTTGCTCCAAAATAAAAGAAATTTCTGTTTTTTTTGCCACAAAATAAGGGAAATTTCTGTCTTTTTGCCCTAAAATAAGGGAAATTTCTGCCTTTTTGCCCCCAAATAAGGCGAATTTCAGCCTTTTTACCTCAAAATATTAGGAATTTCTGCCTTTTTGCCCCAAAATAAAGAAAATTTCTGCCTTTTTTCTCTGACATAAGTGAAATTTCTGCAATTTTGCCCCAAAATAAGTGAAATTTCTGCAATTTTGCCCCAAAATAAGTGGAATTTCTGAGTTTTGCCCCAAATTAAGGAGAATTTCTGTCTTTTTGCCCCAACAAATAGGAAATTTCTCCCTTTTTGCCCCACAACTAGGGGAATTTCTGCATTTTTGCTCCAAAATACGGGGAATTTCTGCTTCTTTTCACAAAAATAAAGGGAATGTATACCTTTTTCCACAAAGAAGGGAAATTTCTTCATTTTTGCCCCAAAATAAGAAGAATTTCTGCTTTTTTACCAAAAAATAAGTGAAATTTCTGCCTTTTTACCCAAAAATAAACGGAATTTCTGTCTTTTTGCCCCAAAATAAAAGCAATTTTTGAATTATGCCTTGAAATAAGTGAAATTTCTGCAATTGTGCCCCCAGATAAGGGGAATTTCTGCCTTTTTGACACAAAATAAGGGGCATTTCTGCATTTTTGCCACAAAATATTAGGAATTTCTGACTTTTGTCCCAAAATAAGGAAAATTTCTGCCTTTTTTCCCTGAAATAAGTGAAATTTCTGCAATTTTGCCCCAAAATAAGGGAAATTTCTGCCTTTTTGACACAAAATAAGGGGAATTTTTGTCTTTTTGCTCCAAAATAAGGGGAATTTCCGCCTTTTTACCTCATAATAAGGGGAATCTCTGCCTTTTTCCTCAAAATATGGGGAAATTCTGTATTTTTGCCCTAACATAGAGAAAATTTCTGCAATTTTGTAGCAAATTAAAAGTAATTTCTGCCTTTTTGCCCCAAAATAAGAGAAATTTTTGCATTTTTTCTCTGAAATAAGTGAAATTTCTGTAATTTTTCCCCAAAATAAGGAAGATTTCTGCAATTTTGCCCCAAAATAAAGGAAATTTCTGGAATTTTTTCCCAAAATAAGGGGAATTTCTGACTTTTTGCCCTGAATAAGGAGAATTTCTGTCTTTTTGCCCCAAAATAATGTGAATTTCTGCATTTTCCCTCAAAATTAGAAGAATATGTGCAATTGTGCTTCAAAATACAAAAAATTTCTGCCTTATTGCACCAAAATAATAGGAATTTCTGCATTTTTGCTCCAATATAAGGGGAATTTCTGAAATTTTTCTCCAAAATACGGTGAATTTCTGCCTTATTGCCCGAAATAAAGTGGAACTTCTGCATTTTTGCCCTGAAATATTTGAAATTTCCACAATTTTACCCCAAAATAAGGGGAATTTCTGTTTTTGACCCCAAAATTAGGAGAATTTCTACTTTTTGCCCCAAAATAAGGCAATTTTCTGACTTTTTGCCCAGAAATAAGTGAAATTTCTGCAAATTTGCCACAAAATAAGGGGAATTTCTGCCTTTTTGCCAAAATAAGGGGAATTTCATCATTTTACCTCCAAATAAGGAGAATTTCTGCCTTTTTGCCACAAAATATGGGGAATTTCTGCCTTATTGCCCCCAAATAAGGAAAAATTTTGCTTTTCTGCCCCAAATAACGGGAATTTCTGCCTTTTTGCCACAAAGTAAAGGGAATTTCTGCCTTTTTGCCCCAAAATAACGGGAATTTCAGCCTTTTTACCTCAAAATAAGGGGAATTTCTGCCTTTTGCCCAAAATATGGGGAATTTCTGACTTTTTGTTCCAAAATAAGAAAAATTTCTTCAATTTTGTACCAAAATAAAAGAAATTTCTGATTTTTACCCCAAAATAAAAGTAATTTCTGACTTTTTGCCCTGAAATAAATGAAATTTCTGCAATTTGGCCCGAAAATAAGGGAAATTTGTGCATTTTGCCCCAAAATGAGGGGATTTTCTGCCTCTTTGCCCCAAAATATGGGGAATTTCAGCATTTTACCTGAAAAAAAAGGGGAATTTCAGCCTTTTTGCACCAAAATATGGAAAATTTCTGCCTTTTTGCCACGAAATAAGAAAAATTTCTGCAATTCTGTACCAAAATAAAAGAAATTTCTAAAATTTTGCCCCCAAATAAAAGAAATTTCTGATTTTTGCCCCGAAATAATGAGAATTTCTGTATTTTTGCCCCAAAATAAAGGGAATTTCTGCCTTTTGCCCCAAAATTAGGGGAGTTTCTGCAATTTTGCTTTGAAATACAGGGAATTTCTGCCTCTTTTCCCGAAAATAAGGGGAACTTCTGCCGATTTGCCCCAAATAAAGGGAATTTCTGCATTTTTGCCCCAATATTAGGGGAATTTCTGCAATTTTGCTCTAAAATATGGAAAATTTCTGCCTTTTTGCCTGAAATCAAGGGGATTTTCTGCCTTTTTGCCCCCAAACAAGGGAAATTTCTGCAATTTTATCCCAAAATAAGGGGATTTTCTGCCTTTTTGCCCCCAAATAAGGGAAATTTCTGCCTTTTTACCCTGAAATATGTGAAATGTCTGCAATTTTACCCCAAAATAAGGTGAATTTCTGCCTTTTTGCCCCAAAATAATGGGAATTTCTGCATTTTGCCCTAAAATAAGAAAAATTTTTGCTTTTTTTCTCTGAAATAAGTGAAATTTCTGCAATTTTGCCTTAAAATAAAAAAAAATTTCTGCAATTTTTTCCCAAAATAAAGGAATTTTCCGCAATTTTGCCCCCAAAATAAAGGGAATTTCTGTTTTTTGTCCCCAAAAAAGGGAAATTTCTGCAATTTTGCCCTAAAACATGAGGAATTTCTGCCTTTTGTCCCAAAGAAAGGGGAATTTCTGCCTTTTTTCCCCAAATATAAAATATTACTGCATGTTTTACCCCAAAATTAGGTGAATTTCTGCAATTTTGCTCCAAAATACGGAGATTTTCTTCCTTTTTCGCCGAAAATAAAGGGAATTTCTGCCATTTTGCCATGAAATAAGTGAAATTTCTGCAGTTTTACCCCAAAATAAGGGGAAGTTCTGCGTTTTTGCCCAAAATTAGGGGAATTTCTGCAATTTTGCTCCAAAATACGGGGAATTTCTGCCTTTTTGCCCGAAAATAAGGGGAATGTACAACTTTTTGCCATAAAAAAGGAAAATTTCTTCATTTTTACCCCAAAATAAGGGGATTTTCCGCCTTTTTGACTCAAAATAAGTGCAATTTCTGACTTTTCCCCAAAAATAAACGGAATTTCTGTTTTTTTGCCCCAAAATAAGACTAATTTCTGACTTTTTGCCCTGAAATAAGTTAAATTTCTCAAACTATTTCCAAAATAAGGGAAATGTCTGCTTTTTGCCCCAAAATAAGTGGAATTTCTGCTTTTTTGCCCCAAAATAAAGGTAATTTCAGCTTTTTTACCTCAAAATAAAAGGAATTTCTGCATTTTTGCACCAAAATATGGGAAATTTCTGCCTTTTTACACAAAATAAGAAAAATTTCTGCAATTTTGTACCAAATAAAAGAAATTTCTGCCTTTTTGCCCCAAAATAAGAAAGTTTCTGCTTTTTTTCCCTGAAATAAGTGATATTTCTGCAATTTTGCCCCAAAATAAGTGAAATTTCTGCAATTTTGTACCAAATAAAAGAAATTTCTGCCTTTTTGCCCCAAAATCAGAAAATTTCTGCTTTTTTTCCATAAAATAAGTGAAATTTCTGCAATTTTGCCCCAAAATAAGTGAAATTTCTGCAATTTTGTTCCAAAATAAGGGAAATTTCTGGAATTTTGCCCCAAATTAAGTGGAATTTTTGAGTTTTGCCCCAAAATAAGGAGAATTTCTGTTTTTTTGCCCCAACCTATAGGGAATTTTTGCCTTTTTGCCCCACAATTAGGGGAATTTCTGCAATTTTGCTCCAAAATACAGGGAATTTCTGCTTTTTTGCCCGAAAATAAAAAGAATGCATACCTTTTTGCCATAAAAAAGAGAAATTTCTTAATTTTTGCTCCAAGATAAGGGGAATTTCTGCTTTTTTGCCTCTAAATAAGTGAAATTTTTGTCTTTTTCCCCCAAAACAAAGGGAATTTCTGTCTTTTTTGCCCCAAAATAAGGAAAATTTCTGACTTTTTACCCTGAAGTATGTGAAATTTCTGCAATTTTGCCCCAAAATAAAGAAAATTTCTGCCTCTTTGGCCCCAAATATGGGGAATTTCAGCCTTTTTACCTAAAAGTAAAGGGAATTTCTTCATTTTTGCCCCAAAATATGGGAAATTTCTGCCTTTTTGCCCCAAAATAAGAAAAATTTTTGAAATTTTGTATCAAAATAAAAGAAATTTCTGACTTTTTGCTTCAAAATATGAAAATTTCTGCTTTTTTTCTGAAATAAGTGAAATTTCTGCAATTTTGCCCCAAATAAGTGAAATTTCTGCAAATTTGCCCCAAAATAAGGGAAATTTCTGGAATTTTGCCGCAAATTAAGTGGAATTTCTGAGTTTTGCCCCAAAATAAGGAGAATTTCTGTTTTTTTGCCCGAAAATAATGTGAATTTCTGCATTTTCCCTCAAAATTAGGGGAATATGTGGAATTTTGCTTCAAAATACGGGGAATTTCTGCCTTATTGAACCAAAATAAAGGGAATTTCTGCATTTTTGCACCAATATAAGGGAAATTTCTGAAATTTTGCTCCAAAATACAGGGAATTTCTGCCTTATTGCCCGAAATAAAGTGGAATTTCTGCCTTTTTGCCCTGAAATATTTGAAATTTCCACAATTTTACCCCAAAATTAGGGGAATTTCTGTTTTTGGCCCCTAAATTAGGAGAATTTTTGCTTTTTGCCCCAAAATAAGGCAATTTTCTGACTTTTTGTACTGAAATAAGTGAAATTTCTGCAATTTTGCCCCAAAATAAGGGAAATTTCTGCCTTTTTGCCAAAATAAGGGGAATTTCATCATTTTACCTCCAAATAAGGGGAATTTCTGCCTTTTTGCCACAAAATATGGGGAATTTCTGCCTTATTGCACCACAATTATAGGAATTTCTGCAATTTTGCTCCAAAATAAGGGGAATTTCTTTTTTTGCCTCTAAATAAGTGGAATTTCTGTCTTTTTCCCCCAAAACAAAGGGGATTTCTGTCTTTTTTGCCCCAAAATAAGGAAAATTTCTGACTTATTACCCTGAAATAAGTGAAATTTCTGCAATTGTGCCCCAAAATAAGGTAAAATTCTGCATTTTTGCCTGCAAATAAGGAGAATTTCAGCCTTTTTACCTCAAAATAAGGGAAATATCTGCATTTTTGCCACAAAATATTAGGAATTTCTGCCTTTTTGCCACAAAATAAGGAAAATTTGTGCCTTTTTTCCCTGAAATATGTGAAAGTTCTGCATTTTTACCCCAAAATAAGGGAAAATTCTGCCTTTTTGCCCCCAAATAAGGGGAATTTCAGCCTTTTTCCCTCAAAAGAAAGGGAATTTCTGCATTTTTGCTCCCAAATATGAGAATTTCTGCCTTTTGCCCCAAAATAATAAAAATTTCTGCAATTTTGTACCAAAATAAAAGAAATTTCGGCCTTGTTGCCTCCAATTAAGAAAATTTCTGCTTTTTTTTCTGAAATAAGTGAAATTTCTGCAATTTTGCCCCAAAATAAGGAAAATTTCTGGAATTTTGCCATAAAATAAGTGGAGTTTATGAGTTTTGCCCCAAAATGAGGAGAATTTCTGTCTTTTTGCCCCAACATATAGGGAATTTCTGCCTTTTTGCCACACAATTAGGGGAATTTCTGCAATTTTGCTCTAAAATACGGGGAATTTCTGCTTTTTAGCCCGAAAATAAGGGGAACGTATAACTTTTGCCACAAAAAAGAAAAATTTCTTCATTTTTGACCCAAAATAAGAGGAATTTTTGCCTTTTGACCTCAAAATAAGTAAAATTTCTGCCTTTTTACCCAAAAATAAACAGAATTTCTGTCTTTTTGCCCCAAAATAAAAGGAATTTTTGAATTATGCTATGAAATAAGTGAAATTTCTGCAATTTTGCCCCAAAATAAAAGAAATTTCTGCCTTTTGCCACAAAATAAGTGGAATTTCTGTCTTTTTGCCCCAAAATAAGGAAAATTTCTGCCTTTTTCGCCCAAATAAGGGGAATTTCAGCCTTTTTACCTCAAAATAATGAAAATTTCTGCATTTTTGCCAAAAAATATTAAGAATTTCTGACATTGTGCTCCAAAATTATGAAAATTTCTGCCTTTTTTTGGAATAAGTGAAATTTCTGCAATTTTGCCCCAAAATAAGTGAAATTTCTGCAATTTTGCCCCAAAATAAGGGAAATTTCTGGAATTTTGCCCCAAATTAAGTGGAATTTCTGAGTTTTGCCCCAAAATAAGGAGAATTTCTGTCTTTTTGCCACAACATATAGGGAATTTCTTCCTTTTTGCCCCACAATTAGGGAAATTTCTGCAATTTTGCTCCAAAATACGAGAAATTTCTGCCTTTTTGCCCGAAAATAAGAAGAATGCATAACTTTTTGCCATAAAAAAGGGAAATTTCTTCATTTTTGCTCCAAAATAAGGGGAATTTCTTCTTTTTTGCCTCTAAATATGTGGAATATCTGTCTTTTTCCCCCCAAACAAAGGGAATTTCTGTCTTTTTGGCCCAAAAATAAGGAAAATTTCTGACTTATTACCCTGAAATAAGTGAAATTTCTGCAATTTTGCCCCAAAATAAGAGAAATTTCTGCCTTTTTGCTCCCAAATAAGGGGAATTTCAGCCTTTTTACCTCAAAATAAGGGGAATTTCTGCATTTTTGCCCCAAAATATGGGAAATTTCTGCCTTTTTGCCCCAAAATAAGAAAAATTTCTGCAATTTTGTACCAAAATAAAAGAAATTTCTGCCTTTTGCCCCAAAATAAGAAAATTTCTGCTTTTTTTTTAATAAGTGAAATTTCTCCAATTTTGAACCAAAATAAGTGAAATTTCTGAAATTTTGCCCCAAAATAAGGGAAATTTCTTGAATTTTGCCCCAAAATAAGTGGAATTTCTGAGTTTTACCCCAAAATAAGGAGAATTTCTGTCTTTTTGGCCCAACATATAGGGAATTTCTTCCTTTTTGCCCCACAATTAGGGGAATTTCTGCAATTTTGCTCCAAAATACGTGGATTTTCTGCCTTTTTGCCCGAAAATAAGAAGAATGCATACCTTTTTGCCATAAAAAAGGGAAATTTCTTAGTTTTTGCTCCAAAATAAGGGGAATTTCTGATTTTTTGCCCCTAATAAGTGGAATTCCCGTCTTTTTCCCCCAAAACAAAGGGAATTTCTGTCTTTTTTGCCCCAAAATAAGGAAAATTTCTGACTTATTACCCTGAAGTATGTGAAATTTCTGCAATTTTGCCCCAAAATAAAGAAAATTTCTGCCTTTTTGCCCCCAAATATGGGGAATTTCAGCCTTTTTACCTCAAAGTAAGGGGAATTTCTGCATTTCTGCCCCAAAATATGGGAAATTTCTGCCTTTTTGCCCCAAAATAAGAAAAATTTTTGAAATTTTGTATCAAAATAAAAGAAATTTCTGACTTTTTGCTTCAAAATAAGAAAATTTCTGCTTTTTTTTCTGAAATAAGTGAAATTTCTGCAATTTTGCCCCAAAATAAGTGAAATTTCTGCTAATTTGCCCCAAAATAAGGGAAATTTCTGGAATTTTGCCCCAAAATAAGTGGAATTTCTGAGTTTTGCCCCAAAATAACGACAATTTCTGTCTTATTGCCCAAAAATAATGTGAATTTCTGCATTTTCCCTTAAAATTAGGGGAATATGTGCAATTTTGCTTCAAAATACGGGGAATTTCTGCCTTATTGAACCAAAATAAAGGGAATTAATGCATTTTTGCACCCATATAAGGAGAATTTCTGAAATTTTGCTCCAAAATACAGGGAACTTCTGCCTTATTGCCTGAAATAATGTGGAATTTCTGCCTTTTTGCCCTGAAATATTTGAAATTTCAACAATTTTACCCCAAAATAAATGGAATTTCTGTTTTTGGCCCAAAATTAGGAGAATTTATGCTTTTTTCCCCCAAATAAGGCAACTTTCTGACTTTTTGCCCAGAAATAAGTGAAATTTCTCCAATTTTGCCCCAAAATAAGGGAAATTTCTGCCTTTTTGCCAAAATAAGGGGAATTTCAGCATTTTACCTCCAAATATGGGGAATTTCTGCCTTTTTGCCACAAAATATTAGAAAATTCTGCCTTTTTGCCCCAAAATCAGAAAATTTCTGCCTATTTTCCCTGAAATAAGTGAAATTTCTGCAATTTTGCCCTAAAATAAGTGAAATTTCTGCAGTTTTGCGTCAAGATAAGGGAAATTTCTGGAATTTTTCCCCAAAATAAGTTTAATTTCTGAGTTCTGCCCCAAAATAAGGAGAATTTCTGTCTTTATGCCCCAACATATAGGGATTTCTGCCTTTTTGCCCCACAATTAGGGGAATTTCTGGAATTTTGCTTCAAAATACGGGGAATATCTGATTTTTGCCTCAAAATAAGGAAAATTTCTGACGTTTTGCCCTGAAATATGTTAAATTTCTAAAATTTTTCCCAATATAAGGGAAATGTCTGCTTTTTGCCCCAAATTAAGGGAAATTTCTGCCTTTTTGCAACAAAATAAGGGGAATTTCTGTCTTTTTGCCACAAAATAAGGGAAATTTCTGCCTTTTTCCCCCATATAAGGGGAATTTCAGCCTTTTTACCTCAAAATAATAAAAATTTCTGCATTTTTGCCAAAAAAATATTAAGAATTTCTGACATTGTGCTCCAAAATTACGAAAATTTCTGCCTTTTTTTCTGAAATAAGTGAAATTTCTGCAATTTTGCCCCAAAATAAGGGAAATTTCTGGAATTTTGCCCCAAAATAAGTGGAATTTCTGAGTTTTGCCCGAAAATAAGGTGAATTTCTGTCTTTTTGCCACAACATATAGGGAATTTCTGCCTTTTTCCCAACAATTAGGGGAATTTCTGCAATTTTGCTCCAAAATACAGGGAATTTCTGCCTTTTTGCACGAAAATAAGAAGAATGCATACCTTTTTGCCATAAAAAAGGGAAATTTCTTCATTTTTGCTCCAAAATAATAGGAATTTCTTCTTTTTTGCCTCTAAATAAGTGGAATTTCTGTCTTTTTCCCCCAAAACAAAGGGAATTTCTGTCTTTTTTGCCCAAAAATAAGGAAAATTTCTGACTTATTATCCTGAAATAAGTGAAATTTCTGCAATTTTGCCCCAAAATAAGGGAAATTTCTGCATTTTTGACCCCAAATAAGGGGAATTTCAGCCTTTTTACCTCAAAATAATGGGAATTTCTGCATTTTTGCCTCAAAATATGGGAAATTTCCTTTTTTCCCCCAAAATAAGAAAAATTTTTGCAATTTTGTAGCAAAATAAAAGAAATTTCTGCCTTTTTGCCCCAAAATAAGAAAATTTCTGCTTTTTTCTCTGAAATAAGTGAAATTTCTGCAATTTTGAATGAAAATAAGTGAAATTTCTGCAATTTTGCCCCCAAAGAAGAGAAATTTCTGGAATTTTGCCCCAAAATATGTGGAATTTCTGAGTTTTACCCCAAAATAAGGAGAATTTCTGTCTTTTTGCCCCAACATATAGGGAATTTCTGCCTTTTTGCCCCACAATTAGAGGAATTTCTGCAATTTTGCTCCAAAATACGGGGAATTTCTGCCTTTTTGCCCGAAAATAAGAAGAATGCATACCTTTTTGCCATAAAAAAGGGAAATTTCTTCATTTTTGCTCCAAAATAAGGGGAATTTCTGCTTTTTTGCCTCTAAATAAGTGGAATTTCTGTTTTCCCCCAAAACAAAGAGAATTTCTGTCTTTTTTGCCCCAAAATAAGGAAAATTTCTGACTTATTACCCTGAAATAAGTGAAATTTCTGCAATTCTGTCCCAAAATAAGGGAAATTTCTGCCTTTTTGCTCCCAAATAAAGGGATTTCAGCCTTTTTACCTCAAAATAAGGGGAATTTCTGCGTTTTTGCCCCAAAATATGAAAAATTTCCGCCTTTTTGCCCAAAATTAAGAAAAATTTCTTCAATTTTGTACCAAAATAAAGAAATTTCTGCCTTTTTGCCTTAAAATAAGTAAAATTTCTGCAATTTTGCCCCAAAATAAGTGAAATTTCTGCAATTTTGCCCCATAATAAGGGAAATTTCTGCAATTTTGCCCCAAAATAAGAGAAATTTCTGCCTTTTTGCTCCCAAATAAGGGGAATTTCAGCCTTTTTACCTCAAAATAAGGGGAATTTCTGCATTTTTGCCCCAAAATATGGGAAATTTCTGCCTTTTTGCCCCAAAATAAGAAAAATTTCTGCAATTTTGTACCAAAATAAAAGAAATTTCTGCCTTTTGCCCCAAAATAAGAAAATTTCTGCTTTTTTTTTAATAAGTGAAATTTCTCCAATTTTGAACCAAAATAAGTGAAATTTCTGAAATTTTGCCCCAAAATAAGGGAAATTTCTTGAATTTTGCCCCAAAATAAGTGGAATTTCTGAGTTTTACCCCAAAATAAGGAGAATTTCTGTCTTTTTGGCCCAACATATAGGGAATTTCTTCCTTTTTGCCCCACAATTAGGGGAATTTCTGCAATTTTGCTCCAAAATACGTGGATTTTCTGCCTTTTTGCCCGAAAATAAGAAGAATGCATACCTTTTTGCCATAAAAAAGGGAAATTTCTTAGTTTTTGCTCCAAAATAAGGGGAATTTCTGATTTTTTGCCCCTAATAAGTGGAATTCCCGTCTTTTTCCCCCAAAACAAAGGGAATTTCTGTCTTTTTTGCCCCAAAATAAGGAAAATTTCTGACTTATTACCCTGAAGTATGTGAAATTTCTGCAATTTTGCCCCAAAATAAAGAAAATTTCTGCCTTTTTGCCCCCAAATATGGGGAATTTCAGCCTTTTTACCTCAAAGTAAGGGGAATTTCTGCATTTCTGCCCCAAAATATGGGAAATTTCTGCCTTTTTGCCCCAAAATAAGAAAAATTTTTGAAATTTTGTATCAAAATAAAAGAAATTTCTGACTTTTTGCTTCAAAATAAGAAAATTTCTGCTTTTTTTTCTGAAATAAGTGAAATTTCTGCAATTTTGCCCCAAAATAAGTGAAATTTCTGCTAATTTGCCCCAAAATAAGGGAAATTTCTGGAATTTTGCCCCAAAATAAGTGGAATTTCTGAGTTTTGCCCCAAAATAACGACAATTTCTGTCTTATTGCCCAAAAATAATGTGAATTTCTGCATTTTCCCTTAAAATTAGGGGAATATGTGCAATTTTGCTTCAAAATACGGGGAATTTCTGCCTTATTGAACCAAAATAAAGGGAATTAATGCATTTTTGCACCCATATAAGGAGAATTTCTGAAATTTTGCTCCAAAATACAGGGAACTTCTGCCTTATTGCCTGAAATAATGTGGAATTTCTGCCTTTTTGCCCTGAAATATTTGAAATTTCAACAATTTTACCCCAAAATAAATGGAATTTCTGTTTTTGGCCCAAAATTAGGAGAATTTATGCTTTTTTCCCCCAAATAAGGCAACTTTCTGACTTTTTGCCCAGAAATAAGTGAAATTTCTCCAATTTTGCCCCAAAATAAGGGAAATTTCTGCCTTTTTGCCAAAATAAGGGGAATTTCAGCATTTTACCTCCAAATATGGGGAATTTCTGCCTTTTTGCCACAAAATATTAGAAAATTCTGCCTTTTTGCCCCAAAATCAGAAAATTTCTGCCTATTTTCCCTGAAATAAGTGAAATTTCTGCAATTTTGCCCTAAAATAAGTGAAATTTCTGCAGTTTTGCGTCAAGATAAGGGAAATTTCTGGAATTTTTCCCCAAAATAAGTTTAATTTCTGAGTTCTGCCCCAAAATAAGGAGAATTTCTGTCTTTATGCCCCAACATATAGGGATTTCTGCCTTTTTGCCCCACAATTAGGGGAATTTCTGGAATTTTGCTTCAAAATACGGGGAATATCTGATTTTTGCCTCAAAATAAGGAAAATTTCTGACTTTTTGCCCTGAAATATGTTAAATTTCTAAAATTTTTCCCAATATAAGGGAAATGTCTGCTTTTTGCCCCAAATTAAGGGAAATTTCTGCCTTTTTGCAACAAAATAAGGGGAATTTCTGTCTTTTTGCCACAAAATAAGGGAAATTTCTGCCCTTTTCCCCCATATAAGGGGAATTTCAGCCTTTTTACCTCAAAATAATAAAAATTTCTGCATTTTTGCAAAAAAAATATTAAGAATTTCTGACATTGTGCTCCAAAATTACGAAAATTTCTGCCTTTTTTTCTGAAATAAGTGAAATTTCTGCAATTTTGCCCCAAAATAAGGGAAATTTCTGGAATTTTGCCCCAAAATAAGTGGAATTTCTGAGTTTTGCCCAAAAATAAGGTGAATTTCTGTCTTTTTGCCACAACATATACGGAATTTCTGCCTTTTTCCCAACAATTAGGGGAATTTCTGCAATTTTGCTCCAAAATACAGGGAATTTCTGCCTTTTTGCACGAAAATAAGAAGAATGCATACCTTTTTGCCATAAAAAAGGGAAATTTCTTCATTTTTGCTCCAAAATAATAGGAATTTCTTCTTTTTTGCCTCTAAATAAGTGGAATTTCTGTCTTTTTCCCCCAAAACAAAGGGAATTTCTGTCTTTTTTGCCCAAAAATAAGGAAAATTTCTGACTTATTATCCTGAAATAAGTGAAATTTCTGCAATTTTGCCCCAAAATAAGGGAAATTTCTGCATTTTTGACCCCAAATAAGGGGAATTTCAGCCTTTTTACCTCAAAATAATGGGAATTTCTGCATTTTTGCCTCAAAATATGGGAAATTTCCTTTTTTTTCCCCAAAATAAGAAAAATTTTTGCAATTTTGTATCAAAATAAAAGAAATTTCTGCCTTTTTGCCCCAAAATAAGAAAATTTCTGCTTTTTTCTCTGAAATAAGTGAAATTTCTGCAATTTTGAATGAAAATAAGTGAAATTTCTGCAATTTTGCCCCCAAATAAGAGAAATTTCTGGAATTTTGCCCCAAAATATGTGGAATTTCTGAGTTTTACCCCAAAATAAGGAGAATTTCTGTCTTTTTGCCCCAACATATAGGGAATTTCTGCCTTTTTGCCCCACAATTAGAGGAATTTCTGCAATTTTGCTCCAAAATACGGGGAATTTCTGCCTTTTTGCCCGAAAATAAGAAGAATGCATACCTTTTTGCCATAAAAATAGAAATTTCTTCATTTTTGCTCCAAAATAAGGGGAATTTCTGATTTTTGGCTCTAAATAAGTGTAATTTCTGTTTTTTCCCCCAAAACAGAGAGAATTTCTGTCTGTTTGCCCCAAAATAAGAAAAATTTCTGACTTATTACCCTTAAATAAGTGAAATTTCTGCAATTTTGCCCCAAAATAAGAGAAATTTCTGCCTTTTTGCTCCCAAATAAGGGGAATTTCAGCCTTTTTACCTCAAAATACAGGGAATTTCTGCATTTTTGCCCCAAAATATGGGAAATTTTCACCTTTTTGCCCAAAAATAAGAAAAATTTCTGCAATTTTGTACCAAAATAAAAGAAATTCCTGCCTTTTTGCCTCAAAATAAGAAAATTTCTGCTATTCTTTCTGAAATAAGTGAAATTTCTGCAATTTTGCCCCAAAATAAGAGAAATTTCTGCAATTTTGCCCCAAAATAAGGGAAATTTCTGCTATTTTGCCCCCAAATAATGGGAATTTTAACATTTTTTCCTCAAAATATGGGGAATTTCTGCTTTTTTGGTACAAAATATTAGGAATTTCTGCTTTTTTGCCCCAAAATAAGAAAATTTCTGCTTTTTTCTCTGAAATAAGTGAAATTTCTGCAATTTTGCCCCAAAATAAGTGAAATTTCTGCAATTTTGGTTCAAAATTAGGGAAATTTCTGGAATTTTGCCCCAAAATAAGTGGAATTTCTGAGGTTTGCCACAAAATAAGGAGAATTTCTGTGTTTTTACCCCAACATATAGGGAATTTCTGCATTTTTGCCCCACAATTAGGGGAATTTCTGCAATTTTGCTCCAAAATACATGGAATTTCTGCCTTTTTGCCCGAAAATAAGAAGAATGCATACCTTTTTGCCATAAAAAAGGGAAATTTCTTCATTTTTGCTCCAAAATAAGGGGAATTTCTGCTTTTTTGCCTCTAAATAAGTGGAATTTCTGTTTTCCCCCAAAACAAAGAGAATTTCTGTCTTTTTTGCCCCAAAATAAGGAAAATTTCTGACTTATTACCCTGAAATAAGTGAAATTTCTGCAATTCTGTCCCAAAATAAGGGAAATTTCTGCCTTTTTGCTCCCAAATAAAGGGATTTCAGCCTTTTTACCTCAAAATAAGGGGAATTTCTGCATTTTTGCCCCAAAATATGAAAAATTTCCGCCTTTTTGCCCAAAATTAAGAAAAATTTCTTCAATTTTGTACCAAAATAAAGAAATTTCTGCCTTTTTGCCTTAAAATAAGTAAAATTTCTGCAATTTTGCCCCAAAATAAGTGAAATTTCTGCAATTTTGCCCCATAATAAGGGAAATTTCTGCAATTTTGCCCCAAAATAAGAGAAATTTCTGCCTTTTTGCTCCCAAATAAGGGGAATTTCAGCCTTTTTACCTCAAAATAAGGGGAATTTCTGCATTTTTGCCCCAAAATATGGGAAATTTCTGCCTTTTTGCCCCAAAATAAGAAAAATTTCTGCAATTTTGTACCAAAATAAAAGAAATTTCTGCCTTTTGCCCCAAAATAAGAAAATTTCTGCTTTTTTTTTAATAAGTGAAATTTCTCCAATTTTGAACCAAAATAAGTGAAATTTCTGAAATTTTGCCCCAAAATAAGGGAAATTTCTTGAATTTTGCCCCAAAATAAGTGGAATTTCTGAGTTTTACCCCAAAATAAGGAGAATTTCTGTCTTTTTGGCCCAACATATAGGGAATTTCTTCCTTTTTGCCCCACAATTAGGGGAATTTCTGCAATTTTGCTCCAAAATACGTGGATTTTCTGCCTTTTTGCCCGAAAATAAGAAGAATGCATACCTTTTTGCCATAAAAAAGGGAAATTTCTTAGTTTTTGCTCCAAAATAAGGGGAATTTCTGATTTTTTGCCCCTAATAAGTGGAATTCCCGTCTTTTTCCCCCAAAACAAAGGGAATTTCTGTCTTTTTTGCCCCAAAATAAGGAAAATTTCTGACTTATTACCCTGAAGTATGTGAAATTTCTGCAATTTTGCCCCAAAATAAAGAAAATTTCTGCCTTTTTGCCCCCAAATATGGGGAATTTCAGCCTTTTTACCTCAAAGTAAGGGGAATTTCTGCATTTCTGCCCCAAAATATGGGAAATTTCTGCCTTTTTGCCCCAAAATAAGAAAAATTTTTGAAATTTTGTATCAAAATAAAAGAAATTTCTGACTTTTTGCTTCAAAATAAGAAAATTTCTGCTTTTTTTTCTGAAATAAGTGAAATTTCTGCAATTTTGCCCCAAAATAAGTGAAATTTCTGCTAATTTGCCCCAAAATAAGGGAAATTTCTGGAATTTTGCCCCAAAATAAGTGGAATTTCTGAGTTTTGCCCCAAAATAACGACAATTTCTGTCTTATTGCCCAAAAATAATGTGAATTTCTGCATTTTCCCTTAAAATTAGGGGAATATGTGCAATTTTGCTTCAAAATACGGGGAATTTCTGCCTTATTGAACCAAAATAAAGGGAATTAATGCATTTTTGCACCCATATAAGGAGAATTTCTGAAATTTTGCTCCAAAATACAGGGAACTTCTGCCTTATTGCCTGAAATAATGTGGAATTTCTGCCTTTTTGCCCTGAAATATTTGAAATTTCAACAATTTTACCCCAAAATAAATGGAATTTCTGTTTTTGGCCCAAAATTAGGAGAATTTATGCTTTTTTCCCCCAAATAAGGCAACTTTCTGACTTTTTGCCCAGAAATAAGTGAAATTTCTCCAATTTTGCCCCAAAATAAGGGAAATTTCTGCCTTTTTGCCAAAATAAGGGGAATTTCAGCATTTTACCTCCAAATATGGGGAATTTCTGCCTTTTTGCCACAAAATATTAGAAAATTCTGCCTTTTTGCCCCAAAATCAGAAAATTTCTGCCTATTTTCCCTGAAATAAGTGAAATTTCTGCAATTTTGCCCTAAAATAAGTGAAATTTCTGCAGTTTTGCGTCAAGATAAGGGAAATTTCTGGAATTTTTCCCCAAAATAAGTTTAATTTCTGAGTTCTGCCCCAAAATAAGGAGAATTTCTGTCTTTATGCCCCAACATATAGGGATTTCTGCCTTTTTGCCCCACAATTAGGGGAATTTCTGGAATTTTGCTTCAAAATACGGGGAATATCTGATTTTTGCCTCAAAATAAGGAAAATTTCTGACTTTTTGCCCTGAAATATGTTAAATTTCTAAAATTTTTCCCAATATAAGGGAAATGTCTGCTTTTTGCCCCAAATTAAGGGAAATTTCTGCCTTTTTGCAACAAAATAAGGGGAATTTCTGTCTTTTTGCCACAAAATAAGGGAAATTTCTGCCTTTTTCCCCCATATAAGGGGAATTTCAGCCTTTTTACCTCAAAATAATAAAAATTTCTGCATTTTTGCCAAAAAAAATATTAAGAATTTCTGACATTGTGCTCCAAAATTACGAAAATTTCTGCCTTTTTTTCTGAAATAAGTGAAATTTCTGCAATTTTGCCCCAAAATAAGGGAAATTTCTGGAATTTTGCCCCAAAATAAGTGGAATTTCTGAGTTTTGCCCGAAAATAAGGTGAATTTCTGTCTTTTTGCCACAACATATAGGGAATTTCTGCCTTTTTCCCAACAATTAGGGGAATTTCTGCAATTTTGCTCCAAAATACAGGGAATTTCTGCCTTTTTGCACGAAAATAAGAAGAATGCATACCTTTTTGCCATAAAAAAGGGAAATTTCTTCATTTTTGCTCCAAAATAATAGGAATTTCTTCTTTTTTGCCTCTAAATAAGTGGAATTTCTTTTTCCCCCAAAACAAAGGGAATTTCTGTCTTTTTTGCCCAAAAATAAGGAAAATTTCTGACTTATTATCCTGAAATAAGTGAAATTTCTGCAATTTTGCCCCAAAATAAGGGAAATTTCTGCATTTTTGACCCCAAATAAGGGGAATTTCAGCCTTTTTACCTCAAAATAATGGGAATTTCTGCATTTTTGCCTCAAAATATGGGAAATTTCCTTTTTTTTCCCCAAAATAAGAAAAATTTTTGCAATTTTGTAGCAAAATAAAAGAAATTTCTGCCTTTTTGCCCCAAAATAAGAAAATTTCTGCTTTTTTCTCTGAAATAAGTGAAATTTCTGCAATTTTGAATGAAAATAAGTGAAATTTCTGCAATTTTGCCCCCAAATAAGAGAAATTTCTGGAATTTTGCCCCAAAATATGTGGAATTTCTGAGTTTTACCCCAAAATAAGGAGAATTTCTGTCTTTTTGCCCCAACATATAGGGAATTTCTGCCTTTTTGCCCCACAATTAGAGGAATTTCTGCAATTTTGCTCCAAAATACGGGGAATTTCTGCCTTTTTGCCCGAAAATAAGAAGAATGCATACCTTTTTGCCATAAAAATAGAAATTTCTTCATTTTTGCTCCAAAATAAGGGGAATTTCTGATTTTTGGCTCTAAATAAGTGTAATTTCTGTTTTTTCCCCCAAAACAGAGAGAATTTCTGTCTGTTTGCCCCAAAATAAGAAAAATTTCTGACTTATTACCCTTAAATAAGTGAAATTTCTGCAATTTTGCCCCAAAATAAGAGAAATTTCTGCCTTTTTGCTCCCAAATAAGGGGAATTTCAGCCTTTTTACCTCAAAATACAGGGAATTTCTGCATTTTTGCCCCAAAATATGGGAAATTTTCACCTTTTTGCCCAAAAATAAGAAAAATTTCTGCAATTTTGTACCAAAATAAAAGAAATTCCTGCCTTTTTGCCTCAAAATAAGAAAATTTCTGCTATTCTTTCTGAAATAAGTGAAATTTCTGCAATTTTGCCCCAAAATAAGAGAAATTTCTGCAATTTTGCCCCAAAATAAGGGAAATTTCTGCTATTTTGCCCCCAAATAATGGGAATTTTAACATTTTTTCCTCAAAATATGGGGAATTTCTGCTTTTTTGGTACAAAATATTAGGAATTTCTGCTTTTTTGCCCCAAAATAAGAAAATTTCTGCTTTTTTCTCTGAAATAAGTGAAATTTCTGCAATTTTGCCCCAAAATAAGTGAAATTTCTGCAATTTTGGTTCAAAATTAGGGAAATTTCTGGAATTTTGCCCCAAAATAAGTGGAATTTCTGAGGTTTGCCACAAAATAAGGAGAATTTCTGTGTTTTTACCCCAACATATAGGGAATTTCTGCATTTTTGCCCCACAATTAGGGGAATTTCTGCAATTTTGCTCCAAAATACATGGAATTTCTGCCTTTTTGCCCGAAAATAAGAAGAATGCATACCTTTTTGCCATAAAAAAGGGAAATTTCTTCATTTTTGCTCCAAAATAAGGGGAATTTCTGCTTTTTTGCCTCTAAATAAGTGGAATTTCTGTTTTCCCCCAAAACAAAGAGAATTTCTGTCTTTTTTGCCCCAAAATAAGGAAAATTTCTGACTTATTACCCTGAAATAAGTGAAATTTCTGCAATTCTGTCCCAAAATAAGGGAAATTTCTGCCTTTTTGCTCCCAAATAAAGGGATTTCAGCCTTTTTACCTCAAAATAAGGGGAATTTCTGCATTTTTGCCCCAAAATATGAAAAATTTCCGCCTTTTTGCCCAAAATTAAGAAAAATTTCTTCAATTTTGTACCAAAATAAAGAAATTTCTGCCTTTTTGCCTTAAAATAAGTAAAATTTCTGCAATTTTGCCCCAAAATAAGTGAAATTTCTGCAATTTTGCCCCATAATAAGGGAAATTTCTGCAATTTTGCCCCAAAATAAGAGAAATTTCTGCCTTTTTGCTCCCAAATAAGGGGAATTTCAGCCTTTTTACCTCAAAATAAGGGGAATTTCTGCATTTTTGCCCCAAAATATGGGAAATTTCTGCCTTTTTGCCCCAAAATAAGAAAAATTTCTGCAATTTTGTACCAAAATAAAAGAAATTTCTGCCTTTTGCCCCAAAATAAGAAAATTTCTGCTTTTTTTTAATAAGTGAAATTTCTCCAATTTTGAACCAAAATAAGTGAAATTTCTGAAATTTTGCCCCAAAATAAGGGAAATTTCTTGAATTTTGCCCCAAAATAAGTGGAATTTCTGAGTTTTACCCCAAAATAAGGAGAATTTCTGTCTTTTTGGCCCAACATATAGGGAATTTCTTCCTTTTTGCCCCACAATTAGGGGAATTTCTGCAATTTTGCTCCAAAATACGTGGATTTTCTGCCTTTTTGCCCGAAAATAAGAAGAATGCATACCTTTTTGCCATAAAAAAGGGAAATTTCTTAGTTTTTGCTCCAAAATAAGGGGAATTTCTGATTTTTTGCCCCTAATAAGTGGAATTCCCGTCTTTTTCCCCCAAAACAAAGGGAATTTCTGTCTTTTTTGCCCCAAAATAAGGAAAATTTCTGACTTATTACCCTGAAGTATGTGAAATTTCTGCAATTTTGCCCCAAAATAAAGAAAATTTCTGCCTTTTTGCCCCCAAATATGGGGAATTTCAGCCTTTTTACCTCAAAGTAAGGGGAATTTCTGCATTTCTGCCCCAAAATATGGGAAATTTCTGCCTTTTTGCCCCAAAATAAGAAAAATTTTTGAAATTTTGTATCAAAATAAAAGAAATTTCTGACTTTTTGCTTCAAAATAAGAAAATTTCTGCTTTTTTTTCTGAAATAAGTGAAATTTCTGCAATTTTGCCCCAAAATAAGTGAAATTTCTGCTAATTTGCCCCAAAATAAGGGAAATTTCTGGAATTTTGCCCCAAAATAAGTGGAATTTCTGAGTTTTGCCCCAAAATAAGGACAATTTCTGTCTTATTGCCCAAAAATAATGTGAATTTCTGCATTTTCCCTTAAAATTAGGGGAATATGTGCAATTTTGCTTCAAAATACGGGGAATTTCTGCCTTATTGAACCAAAATAAAGGGAATTAATGCATTTTTGCACCCATATAAGGAGAATTTCTGAAATTTTGCTCCAAAATACAGGGAACTTCTGCCTTATTGCCTGAAATAATGTGGAATTTCTGCCTTTTTGCCCTGAAATATTTGAAATTTCAACAATTTTACCCCAAAATAAATGGAATTTCTGTTTTTGGCCCAAAATTAGGAGAATTTATGCTTTTTTCCCCCAAATAAGGCAACTTTCTGACATTTTGCCCAGAAATAAGTGAAATTTCTCCAATTTTGCCCCAAAATAAGGGAAATTTCTGCCTTTTTGCCAAAATAAGGGGAATTTCAGCATTTTACCTCCAAATATGGGGAATTTCTGCGTTTTTGCCACAAAATATTAAAAAATTCTGCCTTTTTGCCCCAAAATCAGAAAATTTCTGCCTATTTTCCCTGAAATAAGTGAAATTTCTGCAATTTTGCCCTAAAATAAGTGAAATTTCTGCAGTTTTGCGTCAAGATAAGGGAAATTTCTGGAATTTTTCCCCAAAATAAGTTTAATTTCTGAGTTCTGCCCCAAAATAAGGAGAATTTCTGTCTTTATGCCCCAACATATAGGGATTTCTGCCTTTTTGCCCCACAATTAGGGGAATTTCTGGAATTTTGCTTCAAAATACGGGGAATATCTGATTTTTGCCTCAAAATAAGGAAAATTTCTGACTTTTTGCCCTGAAATATGTTAAATTTCTAAAATTTTTCCCAATATAAGGGAAATGTCTGCTTTTTGCCCCAAATTAAGGGAAATTTCTGCCTTTTTGCAACAAAATAAGGGGAATTTCTGTCTTTTTGCCACAAAATAAGGGAAATTTCTGCCTTTTTCCCCCATATAAGGGGAATTTCAGCCTTTTTACCTCAAAATAATAAAAATTTCTGCATTTTTGCCAAAAAAAATATTAAGAATTTCTGACATTGTGCTCCAAAATTACGAAAATTTCTGCCTTTTTTTCTGAAATAAGTGAAATTTCTGCAATTTTGCCCCAAAATAAGGGAAATTTCTGGAATTTTGCCCCAAAATAAGTGGAATTTCTGAGTTTTGCCTGAAAATAAGGTGAATTTCTGTCTTTTTGCCACAACATATAGGGAATTTCTGCCTTTTTCCCAACAATTAGGGGAATTTCTGCAATTTTGCTCCAAAATACAGGGAATTTCTGCCTTTTTGCACGAAAATAAGAAGAATGCATACCTTTTTGCCATAAAAAAGGGAAATTTCTTCATTTTTGCTCCAAAATAATAGGAATTTCTTCTTTTTTGCCTCTAAATAAGTGGAATTTCTTTTTCCCCCAAAACAAAGGGAATTTCTGTCTTTTTTGCCCAAAAATAAGGAAAATTTCTGACTTATTATCCTGAAATAAGTGAAATTTCTGCAATTTTGCCCCAAAATAAGGGAAATTTCTGCATTTTTGACCCCAAATAAGGGGAATTTCAGCCTTTTTACCTCAAAATAATGGGAATTTCTGCATTTTTGCCTCAAAATATGGGAAATTTCCTTTTTTTTCCCCAAAATAAGAAAAATTTTTGCAATTTTGTAGCAAAATAAAAGAAATTTCTGCCTTTTTGCCCCAAAATAAGAAAATTTCTGCTTTTTTCTCTGAAATAAGTGAAATTTCTGCAATTTTGAATGAAAATAAGTGAAATTTCTGCAATTTTGCCCCCAAATAAGAGAAATTTCTGGAATTTTGCCCCAAAATATGTGGAATTTCTGAGTTTTACCCCAAAATAAGGAGAATTTCTGTCTTTTTGCCCCAACATATAGGGAATTTCTGCCTTTTTGCCCCACAATTAGAGGAATTTCTGCAATTTTGCTCCAAAATATGGGGAATTTCTGCCTTTTTGCCCGAAAATAAGAAGAATGCATACCTTTTTGCCATAAAAATAGAAATTTCTTCATTTTTGCTCCAAAATAAGGGGAATTTCTGATTTTTGGCTCTAAATAAGTGTAATTTCTGTTTTTTCCCCCAAAACAGAGAGAATTTCTGTCTGTTTGCCCCAAAATAAGAAAAATTTCTGACTTATTACCCTTAAATAAGTGAAATTTCTGCAATTTTGCCCCAAAATAAGAGAAATTTCTGCCTTTTTGCTCCCAAATAAGGGGAATTTCAGCCTTTTTACCTCAAAATACAGGGAATTTCTGCATTTTTGCCCCAAAATATGGGAAATTTTCACCTTTTTGCCCAAAAATAAGAAAAATTTCTGCAATTTTGTACCAAAATAAAAGAAATTCCTGCCTTTTTGCCTCAAAATAAGAAAATTTCTGCTATTCTTTCTGAAATAAGTGAAATTTCTGCAATTTTGCCCCAAAATAAGAGAAATTTCTGCAATTTTGCCCCAAAATAAGGGAAATTTCTGCTATTTTGCCCCCAAATAATGGGAATTTTAACATTTTTTCCTCAAAATATGGGGAATTTCTGCTTTTTTGGTACAAAATATTAGGAATTTCTGCTTTTTTGCCCCAAAATAAGAAAATTTCTGCTTTTTTCTCTGAAATAAGTGAAATTTCTGCAATTTTGCCCCAAAATAAGTGAAATTTCTGCAATTTTGGTTCAAAATTAGGGAAATTTTTGGAATTTTGCCCCAAAATAAGTGGAATTTCTGAGGTTTGCCACAAAATAAGGAGAATTTCTGTGTTTTTACCCCAACATATAGGGAATTTCTGCATTTTTGCCCCACAATTAGGGGAATTTCTGCAATTTTGCTCCAAAATACATGGAATTTCTGCCTTTTTGCCCGAAAATAAGAAGAATGCATACCTTTTTGCCATAAAAAAGGGAAATTTCTTCATTTTTGCTCCAAAATAAGGGGAATTTCTGCTTTTTTGCCTCTAAATAGGTGGAATTTCTGTTTTCCCCCAAAACAAAGAGAATTTCTGTCTTTTTTGCCCCAAAATAAGGAAAATTTCTGACTTATTACCCTGAAATAAGTGAAATTTCTGCAATTCTGTCCCAAAATAAGGGATATTTCTGCCTTTTTGCTCCCAAATAAAGGGATTTCAGCCTTTTTACCTCAAAATAAGGGGAATTTCTGCATTTTTGCCCCAAAATATGAAAAATTTCCGCCTTTTTGCCCAAAATTAAGAAAAATTTCTTCAATTTTGTACCAAAATAAAGAAATTTCTGCCTTTTTGCCTTAAAATAAGTAAAATTTCTGCAATTTTGCCCCAAAATAAGTGAAATTTCTGCAATTTTGCCCCATAATAAGGGAAATTTCTGCAATTTTGCCCCAAAATAAGAGAAATTTCTGCCTTTTTGCTCCCAAATAAGGGGAATTTCAGCCTTTTTACCTCAAAATAAGGGGAATTTCTGCATTTTTGCCCCAAAATATGGGAAATTTCTGCCTTTTTGCCCCAAAATAAGAAAAATTTCTGCAATTTTGTACCAAAATAAAAGAAATTTCTGCCTTTTGCCCCAAAATAAGAAAATTTCTGCTTTTTTTTTTAATAAGTGAAATTTCTCCAATTTTGAACCAAAATAAGTGAAATTTCTGAAATTTTGCCCCAAAATAAGGGAAATTTCTTGAATTTTGCCCCAAAATAAGTGGAATTTCTGAGTTTTACCCCAAAATAAGGAGAATTTCTGTCTTTTTGGCCCAACATATAGGGAATTTCTTTCTTTTTGCCCCACAATTAGGGGAATTTCTGCAATTTTGCTCCAAAATATGTGGATTTTCTGCCTTTTTGCCCGAAAATAAGAAGAATGCATACCTTTTTGCCATAAAAAAGGGAAATTTCTTAGTTTTTGCTCCAAAATAAGGGGAATTTCTGATTTTTTGCCCCTAATAAGTGGAATTCCCGTCTTTTTCCCCCAAAACAAAGGGAATTTCTGTCTTTTTTGCCCCAAAATAAGGAAAATTTCTGACTTATTACCCTGAAGTATGTGAAATTTCTGCAATTTTGCCCCAAAATAAAGAAAATTTCTGCCTTTTTGCCCCCAAATATGGGGAATTTCAGCCTTTTTACCTCAAAGTAAGGGGAATTTCTGCATTTCTGCCCCAAAATATGGGAAATTTCTGCCTTTTTGCCCCAAAATAAGAAAAATTTTTGAAATTTTGTATCAAAATAAAAGAAATTTCTGACTTTTTGCTTCAAAATAAGAAAATTTCTGCTTTTTTTTCTGAAATAAGTGAAATTTCTGCAATTTTGCCCCAAAATAAGTGAAATTTCTGCTAATTTGCCCCAAAATAAGGGAAATTTCTGGAATTTTGCCCCAAAATAAGTGGAATTTCTGAGTTTTGCCCCAAAATAAGGACAATTTCTGTCTTATTGCCCAAAAATAATGTGAATTTCTGCATTTTCCCTTAAAATTAGGGGAATATGTGCAATTTTGCTTCAAAATACGGGGAATTTCTGCCTTATTGAACCAAAATAAAGGGAATTAATGCATTTTTGCACCCATATAAGGAGAATTTCTGAAATTTTGCTCCAAAATACAGGGAACTTCTGCCTTATTGCCTGAAATAATGTGGAATTTCTGCCTTTTTGCCCTGAAATATTTGAAATTTCAACAATTTTACCCCAAAATAAATGGAATTTCTGTTTTTGGCCCAAAATTAGGAGAATTTATGCTTTTTTCCCCAAAATAAGGCAACTTTCTGACTTTTTGCCCAGAAATAAGTGAAATTTCTCCAATTTTGCCCCAAAATAAGGGAAATTTCTGCCTTTTTGCCAAAATAAGGGGAATTTCAGCATTTTACCTCCAAATATGGGGAATTTCTGCCTTTTTGCCACAAAATATTAGAAAATTCTGCCTTTTTGCCCCAAAATCAGAAAATTTCTGCCTATTTTCCCTGAAATAAGTGAAATTTCTGCAATTTTGCCCTAAAATAAGTGAAATTTCTGCAGTTTTGCGTCAAGATAAGGGAAATTTCTGGAATTTTTCCCCAAAATAAGTTTAATTTCTGAGTTCTGCCCCAAAATAAGGAGAATTTCTGTCTTTATGCCCCAACATATAGGGATTTCTGCCTTTTTGCCCCACAATTAGGGGAATTTCTGGAATTTTGCTTCAAAATACGGGGAATATCTGATTTTTGCCTCAAAATAAGGAAAATTTCTGACTTTTTGCCCTGAAATATGTTAAATTTCTAAAATTTTTCCCAATATAAGGGAAATGTCTGCTTTTTGCCCCAAATTAAGGGAAATTTCTGCCTTTTTGCAACAAAATAAGGGGAATTTCTGTCTTTTTGCCACAAAATAAGGGAAATTTCTGCCTTTTTCCCCCATATAAGGGGAATTTCAGCCTTTTTACCTCAAAATAATAAAAATTTCTGCATTTTTGCAAAAAAAATATTAAGAATTTCTGACATTGTGCTCCAAAATTACGAAAATTTCTGCCTTTTTTTCTGAAATAAGTGAAATTTCTGCAATTTTGCCCCAAAATAAGGGAAATTTCTGGAATTTTGCCCCAAAATAAGTGGAATTTCTGAGTTTTGCCCGAAAATAAGGTGAATTTCTGTCTTTTTGCCACAACATATAGGGAATTTCTGCCTTTTTCCCAACAATTAGGGGAATTTCTGCAATTTTGCTCCAAAATACAGGGAATTTCTGCCTTTTTGCACGAAAATAAGAAGAATGCATACCTTTTTGCCATAAAAAAGGGAAATTTCTTCATTTTTGCTCCAAAATAATAGGAATTTCTTCTTTTTTGCCTCTAAATAAGTGGAATTTCTGTCTTTTTCCCCCAAAACAAAGGGAATTTCTGTCTTTTTTGCCCAAAAATAAGGAAAATTTCTGACTTATTATCCTGAAATAAGTGAAATTTCTGCAATTTTGCCCCAAAATAAGGGAAATTTCTGCATTTTTGACCCCAAATAAGGGGAATTTCAGCCTTTTTACCTCAAAATAATGGGAATTTCTGCATTTTTGCCTCAAAATATGGGAAATTTCCTTTTTTTCCCCCAAAATAAGAAAAATTTTTGCAATTTTGTAGCAAAATAAAAGAAATTTCTGCCTTTTTGCCCCAAAATAAGAAAATTTCTGCTTTTTTCTCTGAAATAAGTGAAATTTCTGCAATTTTGAATGAAAATAAGTGAAATTTCTGCAATTTTGCCCCCAAATAAGAGAAATTTCTGGAATTTTGCCCCAAAATATGTGGAATTTCTGAGTTTTACCCCAAAATAAGGAGAATTTCTGTCTTTTTGCCCCAACATATAGGGAATTTCTGCCTTTTTGCCCCACAATTAGAGGAATTTCTGCAATTTTGCTCCAAAATACGGGGAATTTCTGCCTTTTTGCCCGAAAATAAGAAGAATGCATACCTTTTTGCCATAAAAAAGGGAAATTTCTTCATTTTTGCTCCAAAATAAGGGGAATTTCTGCTTTTTTGCCTCTAAATAAGTGGAATTTCTGTTTTCCCCCAAAACAAAGAGAATTTCTGTCTTTTTTGCCCCAAAATAAGGAAAATTTCTGACTTATTACCCTGAAATAAGTGAAATTTCTGCAATTCTGTCCCAAAATAAGGGAAATTTCTGCCTTTTTGCTCCCAAATAAAGGGATTTCAGCCTTTTTACCTCAAAATAAGGGGAATTTCTGCGTTTTTGCCCCAAAATATGAAAAATTTCCGCCTTTTTGCCCAAAATTAAGAAAAATTTCTTCAATTTTGTACCAAAATAAAGAAATTTCTGCCTTTTTGCCTTAAAATAAGTAAAATTTCTGCAATTTTGCCCCAAAATAAGTGAAATTTCTGCAATTTTGCCCCATAATAAGGGAAATTTCTGCAATTTTGACCCAAAATAAGAGAAATTTCTGCCTTTTTGCTCCCAAATAAGGGGAATTTCAGCCTTTTTACCTCAAAATAAGGGGAATTTCTGCATTTTTGCCCCAAAATATGGGAAATTTCTGCCTTTTTGCCCCAAAATAAGAAAAATTTCTGCAATTTTGTACCAAAATAAAAGAAATTTCTGCCTTTTGCCCCAAAATAAGAAAATTTCTGCTTTTTTTTTAATAAGTGAAATTTCTCCAATTTTGAACCAAAATAAGTGAAATTTCTGAAATTTTGCCCCAAAATAAGGGAAATTTCTTGAATTTTGCCCCAAAATAAGTGGAATTTCTGAGTTTTACCCCAAAATAAGGAGAATTTCTGTCTTTTTGGCCCAACATATAGGGAATTTCTTCCTTTTTGCCCCACAATTAGGGGAATTTCTGCAATTTTGCTCCAAAATACGTGGATTTTCTGCCTTTTTGCCCGAAAATAAGAAGAATGCATACCTTTTTGCCATAAAAAAGGGAAATTTCTTAGTTTTTGCTCCAAAATAAGGGGAATTTCTGATTTTTTGCCCCTAATAAGTGGAATTCCCGTCTTTTTCCCCCAAAACAAAGGGAATTTCTGTCTTTTTTGCCCCAAAATAAGGAAAATTTCTGACTTATTACCCTGAAGTATGTGAAATTTCTGCAATTTTGCCCCAAAATAAAGAAAATTTCTGCCTTTTTGCCCCCAAATATGGGGAATTTCAGCCTTTTTACCTCAAAGTAAGGGGAATTTCTGCATTTCTGCCCCAAAATATGGGAAATTTCTGCCTTTTTGCCCCAAAATAAGAAAAATTTTTGAAATTTTGTATCAAAATAAAAGAAATTTCTGACTTTTTGCTTCAAAATAAGAAAATTTCTGCTTTTTTTTCTGAAATAAGTGAAATTTCTGCAATTTTGCCCCAAAATAAGTGAAATTTCTGCTAATTTGCCCCAAAATAAGGGAAATTTCTGGAATTTTGCCCCAAAATAAGTGGAATTTCTGAGTTTTGCCCCAAAATAAGGACAATTTCTGTCTTATTGCCCAAAAATAATGTGAATTTCTGCATTTTCCCTTAAAATTAGGGGAATATGTGCAATTTTGCTTCAAAATACGGGGAATTTCTGCCTTATTGAACCAAAATAAAGGGAATTAATGCATTTTTGCACCCATATAAGGAGAATTTCTGAAATTTTGCTCCAAAATACAGGGAACTTCTGCCTTATTGCCTGAAATAATGTGGAATTTCTGCCTTTTTGCCCTGAAATATTTGAAATTTCAACAATTTTACCCCAAAATAAATGGAATTTCTGTTTTTGGCCCAAAATTAGGAGAATTTATGCTTTTTTCCCCAAAATAAGGCAACTTTCTGACTTTTTGCCCAGAAATAAGTGAAATTTCTCCAATTTTGCCCCAAAATAAGGGAAATTTCTGCCTTTTTGCCAAAATAAGGGGAATTTCAGCATTTTACCTCCAAATATGGGGAATTTCTGCCTTTTTGCCACAAAATATTAGAAAATTCTGCCTTTTTGCCCCAAAATCAGAAAATTTCTGCCTATTTTCCCTGAAATAAGTGAAATTTCTGCAATTTTGCCCTAAAATAAGTGAAATTTCTGCAGTTTTGCGTCAAGATAAGGGAAATTTCTGGAATTTTTCCCCAAAATAAGTTTAATTTCTGAGTTCTGCCCCAAAATAAGGAGAATTTCTGTCTTTATGCCCCAACATATAGGGATTTCTGCCTTTTTGCCCCACAATTAGGGGAATTTCTGGAATTTTGCTTCAAAATACGGGGAATATCTGATTTTTGCCTCAAAATAAGGAAAATTTCTGACTTTTTGTCCTGAAATATGTTAAATTTCTAAAATTTTTCCCAATATAAGGGAAATGTCTGCTTTTTGCCCCAAATTAAGGGAAATTTCTGCCTTTTTGCAACAAAATAAGGGGAATTTCTGTCTTTTTGCCACAAAATAAGGGAAATTTCTGCCTTTTTCCCCCATATAAGGGGAATTTCAGCCTTTTTACCTCAAAATAATAAAAATTTCTGCATTTTTGCCAAAAAAATATTAAGAATTTCTGACATTGTGCTCCAAAATTACGAAAATTTCTGCCTTTTTTTCTGAAATAAGTGAAATTTCTGCAATTTTGCCCCAAAATAAGGGAAATTTCTGGAATTTTGCCCCAAAATAAGTGGAATTTCTGAGTTTTGCCCGAAAATAAGGTGAATTTCTGTCTTTTTGCCACAACATATAGGGAATTTCTGCCTTTTTCCCAACAATTAGGGGAATTTCTGCAATTTTGCTCCAAAATACAGGGAATTTCTGCCTTTTTGCACGAAAATAAGAAGAATGCATACCTTTTTGCCATAAAAAAGGGAAATTTCTTCATTTTTGCTCCAAAATAATAGGAATTTCTTCTTTTTTGCCTCTAAATAAGTGGAATTTCTGTCTTTTTCCCCCAAAACAAAGGGAATTTCTGTCTTTTTTGCCCAAAAATAAGGAAAATTTCTGACTTATTATCCTGAAATAAGTGAAATTTCTGCAATTTTGCCCCAAAATAAGGGAAATTTCTGCATTTTTGACCCCAAATAAGGGGAATTTCAGCCTTTTTACCTCAAAATAATGGGAATTTCTGCATTTTTGCCTCAAAATATGGGAAATTTCCTTTTTTTCCCCAAAATAAGAAAAATTTTTGCAATTTTGTAGCAAAATAAAAGAAATTTCTGCCTTTTTGTCCCAAAATAAGAAAATTTCTGCTTTTTTCTCTGAAATAAGTGAAATTTCTGCAATTTTGAATGAAAATAAGTGAAATTTCTGCAATTTTGCCCCCAAATAAGAGAAATTTCTGGAATTTTGCCCCAAAATATGTGGAATTTCTGAGTTTTACCCCAAAATAAGGAGAATTTCTGTCTTTTTGCCCCAACATATAGGGAATTTCTGCCTTTTTGCCCCACAATTAGAGGAATTTCTGCAATTTTGCTCCAAAATACAGGGAATTTCTGCCTTTTTGCACGAAAATAAGAAGAATGCATACCTTTTTGCCATAAAAATAGAAATTTCTTCATTTTTGCTCCAAAATAAGGGGAATTTCTGATTTTTGGCTCTAAATAAGTGTAATTTCTGTTTTTTCCCCCAAAACAGAGAGAATTTCTGTCTGTTTGCCCCAAAATAAGAAAAATTTCTGACTTATTACCCTTAAATAAGTGAAATTTCTGCAATTTTGCCCCAAAATAAGAGAAATTTCTGCCTTTTTGCTCCCAAATAAGGGGAATTTCAGCCTTTTTACCTCAAAATACAGGGAATTTCTGCATTTTTGCCCCAAAATATGGGAAATTTTCACCTTTTTGCCCAAAAATAAGAAAAATTTCTGCAATTTTGTACCAAAATAAAAGAAATTCCTGCCTTTTTGCCTCAAAATAAGAAAATTTCTGCTATTCTTTCTGAAATAAGTGAAATTTCTGCAATTTTGCCCCAAAATAAGAGAAATTTCTGCAATTTTGCCCCAAAATAAGGGAAATTTCTGCTATTTTGCCCCCAAATAATGGGAATTTTAACATTTTTTCCTCAAAATATGGGGAATTTCTGCTTTTTTGGTACAAAATATTAGGAATTTCTGCTTTTTTGCCCCAAAATAAGAAAATTTCTGCTTTTTTCTCTGAAATAAGTGAAATTTCTGCAATTTTGCCCCAAAATAAGTGAAATTTCTGCAATTTTGGTTCAAAATTAGGGAAATTTCTGGAATTTTGCCCCAAAATAAGTGGAATTTCTGAGGTTTGCCACAAAATAAGGAGAATTTCTGTGTTTTTACCCCAACATATAGGGAATTTCTGCATTTTTGCCCCACAATTAGGGGAATTTCTGCAATTTTGCTCCAAAATACATGGAATTTCTGCCTTTTTGCCCGAAAATAAGAAGAATGCATACCTTTTTGCCATAAAAAAGGGAAATTTCTTCATTTTTGCTCCAAAATAAGGGGAATTTCTGCTTTTTTGCCTCTAAATAAGTGGAATTTCTGTTTTCCCCCAAAACAAAGAGAATTTCTGTCTTTTTTTCCCCAAAATAAGGAAAATTTCTGACTTATTACCCTGAAATAAGTGAAATTTCTGCAATTCTGTCCCAAAATAAGGGAAATTTCTGCCTTTTTGCTCCCAAATAAAGGATTTCAGCCTTTTTACCCCAAAATAAGGGGAATTTCTGCATTTTTGCCCCAAAATATGAAAAATTTCCGCCTTTTTGCCCAAAATTAAGAAAAATTTCTTCAATTTTGTACCAAAATAAAGAAATTTCTGCCTTTTTGCCTTAAAATAAGTAAAATTTCTGCAATTTTGCCCCAAAATAAGTGAAATTTCTGCAATTTTGCCCCATAATAAGGGAAATTTCTGCAATTTTGACCCAAAATAAGTGGAATTTCTGAGTTTTGCCCCAAAAGAAGGAGAATTTCTGTCTTTTTGCCCCCAAAAAAGGGAATTTCTCACTTTTTGCCCCACAACTAGGGGAATTTCTGCAATTTTGCTTCAAAATACAAGGAATTTCTACTTTTCAGCCCGAAAATAAGGGGAATGTATACCTTTTGCAACAAAAAAGGAAAATTTCTTCATTTTTGCCCCAAAAGAAAAGGAATTTCTGCCTTTTTACCACAAAATAAGTGAAATTTCTGCCTTTTTACCCAAAAATAAAAGGAATTTCTGTCTTTTTGCCCTAAAATAAAAGGAATTTTTGAATTATTCCCTGAAATAAGTGAAATTTCTGCAATTTTGCCCCAAAATAAAAGAAATATCTGCCTTTTTGCCACAAAATAAGGGGAATTTCTGTCTTTTTGCCACAAAATAAGGGAAATTTCTGCATTTTTGCCCCAAAATAAGGGGAATTTCACCCTTTTTACCTCAAAATAAGGAAAATTTTTGCATTTTTCTACAAAATATTAAGAATTTCTGCCATTTTGCTCAAAAATATGGTAAATTTCTGCCTTTTTTCCCTGAAATAAGTAAAATTTCTGCAATTTTGCCCCAAAATAAGTGAAATTTCTGCAATTTTGCCCCATAATAAGGGAAATTTCTGCAATTTTAACACAAAATAAGTGGAATTTCTGAGTTTTGCCCCAAAAGAAGGAGAATTTCTGTCTTTTTGCCCCAAAAAAAATGGAATTTCTCACTTTTTGCCCCACAATTAGGGGAATTTCTGCAATTTTGCTCCAAAATACGGGGAATTTCTGCTTTTATCCCCGAAAATAAGGGGAATGTATACATTTTGCCACAAAAAAGTGAAATTTCTTCATTTTTGCCCCAAAATGAGAGGAATTTCTCCCTTTTTACCTAAAAATAAGTGAAATTTCTGCCCTTTTACCCAAAAATAAATGGAATTTCTGTCTTTTTGCCCCAAATTAAAAGGAATTTTTGAATTTTGCCCTGAAATAAATGAAATTTCTGCAATTTTGCCCCAAAATAAGGGAATTTTCTGCATTTTTGCCACAAAATAAGGGGAATTTTTGTCTTTTTGCCCCAAAATAAGGGGAATTTCAGCCTTTTTACCTCATAATAAGGGGAATCTCTGCCTTTTTGCCCTAAAATATGAAGAATTTCTGTATTTTTGCCCCACAATAAAAAATATTTCTGCAATTTTGTACCAAAATAAAAGTAATTTCTGCTTTTTTCCCCAAAATAAGAGAAATTTCTGCGTTTTTTTCCCTGAAATAAGTGAAATTTCTGTATTTTTGCCCCAAAATAAGTGAGATTTCTGCAATTTTGCCCCAAAATAAAGGAAATTTCTGGAATTTTTCCCCAAAATAAGGGGAATTTCTGATTTTTGCCCTGAAATAAGGAGAATTTCTGTCTTTTTGCCCCAAAATAATGTGAATTTCTGCATTTTCTATCAAAATTAGGGAAAAATGTGCAATTTTGCTTCAAAATACGGGGAATTTCTGCCTTATTGAACCAAAATAAAGGGAATTTCTGCATTTTTGCACAAATATAAGGGGAATTTCTGAAATTTTGCTCCAAAATATGGGGAATTTCTGCCTTATTGCCCAAAATAAAGTGGAATTTCTGCCTTTTTGCCCTGAAATATTTGAAATTTCCACAATTTTACCCCAAAATAAGAGGAATTTCTGTTTTTGGCCTAAAAATTAGGAGAATTTCGGCTTTTTGCCCCAAAATAAGGCAATTTTCTGACTTTTTGCCCTGAAATAAGTAAATTTCTTCAATTTTGCCCCAAAATAAGGAGAATTTCTGCTTTTTGCCAAAATAAGGGGAATTTCAGCATTTTACCTCCAAATAAGGGGAATTTGTGCCTTTTTGCCACAAAATACGGGGAATTTCTGCCTTATTGCCCCCAGATAAGGAAAATTTTTGCTTTTCTGCCCCAATTAACGGGAATTTCTGCCTTTTTTCCACAAAGTAAAGGGAATTTCTGCCTTTTTGCCCCATAATAACGGGAATTTCAGCCTTTTTACCTCAAAATAAGGGGAATTTTTGATTTTGCCCAAAATATGGGGAATTTCTGATTTTTGTTCCAAAATAAGGAAAATTTCTTCAATTTTGTACCAAAATTAATGAAATTTCTGCTTTTTGCCCCAAAATAAAAGTAATTTCTGACTTTTTGCCCTGAAATAAATGAAATTTCTGCAATTTTGCCCGAAAATAAGGGAAATTTGTGCCTTTTTACCCCAAAATGAGGGGAATTTCTGCCTTTTTGCCCCAAATTATGAGGAATTTCAGCATTTTTCCTCAAAATAAGGGGAATTTCAGCCTTTTTGCACCAAAATATGGAAAATTTCTGCCTTTTTGCAACAAAATAAGAAAAATTTCTGCAATTCTGTACCAAAATAAAAAATTTCTAAAATTTTGCCCCAAAATAAGGGAAATTTCTGATTTTTTCCCCAAAATAAGGAGAATTTCTCTATTTTTGCCCCAAAATAAAGGGAATTTCTGCCTTTTTGCCCCAAAATTAGGGGAGTTTCTGCAATTTTGCTTCAAAATACAGGGAATTTCTGTCTCTTTTTCCAAAATTAAGGGGAACTTCTGCCGATTTGCGCCAAATAAAGGGAATTTCTGCAATTTTGTTCCAAAATACGGGGAATTTCTGCCTTTTTGCGCGAAATTAAGGGGATTTTCTGCCTTTTTGCCCCCAAAAAAGGGAAATTTCTGCAATTTTATCTCAAAATAAGGGGAATTTCTGCCTTTTTGCCCCCAAAAAAGGGAAATTTCTGCAATTTTATCCCAAAATAAGGGGAATTTCTACCTTTTTGCCCCCAAATAAGGGAAATTTATGCCTTTTTGCCCTGAAATATGTGAAATGTCTGCAATTTTACCCCAAAATAAGGTGAATTTCTGCCGTTTTGCCCCAAAATAATGGGAATTTCTGCATTTTGCCCCCTAAAATAAGAAAAATTTTTGCATTTTTTCTCTGAAATAAGTGAAATTTCTGCAATTTTGCCTTAAAATAAAAGAAATTTCTGCAATTTTCCCCCATAATAAAGGAATTTTCTGCAATTTTGCCCTAAAATAAGATGAATTTCTGCTTTTTGCCCCAAAATAAGAGGAATTTCTACCTTTTTGCCCCAAAATAAAGAAAATTACTGCATGTTTTACCCCAAAATTAGGTGAATTTCTGAAATTTTGCTCCAAAATTACGGGGATTTTCTGCCTTTATCGCTGAAAATAAAGGGAATTTCTGCCATTTTGCCACGAAATAAGTGAAATTTCTGCAATTTTACCCCAAAATAAAGGGAAGTTCTGAGTTTTTGCCCCAAAATTAGGGGAATTTCTGCAATTTTGCTCCAAAATACGGGGAATTTCTGCCTTTTTGCCCGAAAATAAAGGGAATGTATACCTTTTTGCCATAAAAAAGGGAAATTTCTTCATTTTTACACCAAAATAAGGGGATTTTCCGCCTTATTGACTCAAAATAAGTGCAATTTCTGACTTTTCCCCAAAAATAAACGGAATTTCTGTCTTTTTGCCCCAAAATAAGACTAATTTCTGACTTTTTGCCCTTAAATAAGTTAAATTTCTAAAATTTTTCCCCAAAATAAGGGAAATGTCTGCTTTTTGCCCCAAAATAAGGGGAATTTCAGAATTTTTGCCCCAAAATAAGGGGAATTTCAGCCTTTTTACCTCAAAATATGGGGAATTTCTGCATTTTTGCCCCAAAATATGGGAAATTTCTGCCTTTTTGCCCAAAAAAGAAAAATCTCTGCAATTTTGTACCAAAATAAAACAAATTTCTGCATTTTTGCCCCAAAATAAGAAAATTTCTCCTTTTTTCCCTGAAATAAGTAAAATTTCTGCAATTTTGCCCCAAAATAAGTGAAAATTCTGCAATTTTGCCCCAAAATAAGGGAAATTTCTGGAATTTTGGCCAAAAATAAGTGGAATTTCTGAGTTTTGCCCCAAAATAAGGAGAATTTCTGTCTTTTTGCCCCAACATATAGGGAATTTCTGCCTTTTTGCCCCACAATTAGGGGAATTTCTGCAATTTTGCTCCAAAATACGGGGAATTTCTGCCTTTTTGCTGAAAAATAAGAAGAATGCATACCTTTTTGCCATAAAAAAGAGAAAGTTCTTCATTTTTGCTCCAAAATAAGGGGAATTTCTGCATTTTGCCTCTAAATAAGTGGAATTTCTGCCTTTCTCTCCCCAAACAAAGGAATTTCTGTTTTTTTGCCCCAAAATAAGGAAAATTTCTGACTTATTACCCTGAAATAAGTGAAATTTCTGCAATTTTGCCCCAAAATTAGGGAAATTTCTGCTTTTTTGCCCCCAAATAAAGGGAATTTCAGCCTTTTTAACTCAAAAAAAGGGGAATTTCTGAATTTTGGCACAAATTATTATGAATTTCTGCCTTTTTGTCCCAAAATAAGGAAAATTTCTGCCTTTTTTCCCTGAAATAAGTGAAATTTCTGCAATTTTTCCCCAAAATAAGTGAAATTTCTGCAATTTTGCCCCAAAATAAAAGAAATTTCTGGAATTTTGCCCCAAAATAAGTGGAATTTCTCAGTTTTGCCCCAAAATAAAGAGAATTTTTGCCTTCTTGCCCTACAATTATTAAAATTTCTGCAATTTTGCGCTAAAATAAGGGAAATTTCTGCAATTTTTCCCCATAATAAGGGAAATTTCTGCAACTTTGCCCCAAAATAAGGGGAATATCTGTTTTTTGCCCCACAATTAGGGAAATATCTGTTTTTTGCCCCACAATTAGGGAAATTTCTGCAATTTTGCCCTAAATAAGGGGAATTTCTGCCTTTTGCCCCAAAATATGTGGAATTTCTGCCTTTTTGTCCGAAAATAAGAAGAATGCCTACCTTTTTGCCATAAAAAAGGGAAATTTCTTCATTTTTGCTCCAGAATAAGGGGAATTTCTGCTTTTTTGCCTCTAAATAAGTGGAATTTCTGTCTTTTTCCCCTAAAACAAAGGGAATTTCTGTTTTTTTGCCCCAAAATAGGAAAAATTTCTGACTTATTACCCTGAAATAAGTGAAATTTCTGCAAATTGCCCCAAAATAAGGGAAATTTCTGCATTTTTGCCCCCAAATAAGGGGAATTTCAGCCTTTTTACCTCAAAATAAAAGAAATTTCTGCATTTTTGCCACAAAATATTAGGAATTTCTGCATTTTTGCCACAAAATATTAGGAATTTCTGCCTTTTTGTCCGAAAATAAGAATGCCTACCTTTTTGCCATAAAGAAGGGAAATTTCTTCATTTTTGCTCCAAAATAAGTGGAATTTCTGCTTTTTTGCCTCTAAATAAGTGTAATTTCTGTCTTTTTCCCCCCAAAAAAAGGGAATTCATGTTTTTCTCCCCAAAATAAGGAAAATTTCTCACTTATTACCCTGAAATAAGTGAAATTTCTGCAATTTTGTTCCAAAATAAGGAAAATTTCTGCCTTTTTGCCCCCAAATAAGGGGAATTTCAGCCTTTTTACCTCAAAATAAGGGGAATTTCTGCATTTTTGCCACAAAATATTAGGAATTTCTGCCTTTTTGCCCTAAAATAAGTCAAATTTCTGCCTTTTTTCCCTGAAATGAGTGAAATTTCTGCAATTTTGCCCCAAAATAAGTGAAATTTCTTGCTTTTTGCCCCCAAATAAGGGGAATTTCAGCATTTTTACCTCAAAATAAGGGGAATTTCTGCATTTTTGCCTGAAAATATGGGAAATTTCTGCCTTTTTTCCTCAAAATAAGAAAAATTTGTGCAATTTTGTACCAAAATAATACAAATTTCTGCCTTTTTGCACGCAAATAAGAAAATTTGTGCTTTTGTTCTGAAATAAGTGAAATTTCTGCAATTTTGTTCCAAAATAATTGAAATTTCTGCAATTTTGCCCCAAAATAAGTGAAATTTCTGGAATTTTGACCCAAAATATGTGGAATTTCTGAGTTTTGCCCCCAAAATAAGGAGAATTTCTGTTATTTTGTCCCAACATATAGGGAATTTCTGCCTTTTTGCCCCACAATTAGGTGAATTTCTGAAATTTTGATCCAAAATAAGGGGAATTTCTGCTTTTTTGCCTCTAAATAAGTGGAATTTCTGCCTTTCTCTCCCCAAACAAAGGGAATTTCTGTCATTTTTGCCCCAAAATAAGAAAAATTTCTGACTTATTACCATGAAATAAGTGAAATTTCTGCAATTTTGCCCCAAAATTAGGGAAATTTCTGCTTTTTTGCGCCCAAATAAAGGGAATTTCAGCCTTTTTAACTCAAAAAAAAGGGGAATTTCTGAATTTTGGCACAAAATATTATGAATTTCTGCCTTTTTGTCCCAAAATAAGGAAAATTTCTGCCTTTTTTCCCTGAAATAAGGGAAATTTCTGCAATTTTTCCCCAAAATAAGTGAAATTTCTGCAATTTTGCCCCAAAATAAAAGAAATTTCTGGAATTTTGCCCCAAAATAAGTGGAATTTCTCAGCTTTGCCCCAAAATAAAGAGAATTTCTGCCTTTTTGCCCTACAATTATTAAAATTTCTGCAATTTTGCGCTAAAATAAGGGAAATTTCTGCAATTTTTCCCCATAATAAGGGAAATTTCTGCAACTTTGCCCCAAAATAATGGGAATATCTGTTTTTTTGCCCCACAATTAGGGAAATTTCTGCAAATTGCCCCAAAATAAGGGAAATTTCTGCATTTTTGCCCCCAAATAAGGGGAATTTCAGCCTTTTTACCTCAAAATAAAAGAAATTTCTGCATTTTTGCCACAAAATATTAGGAATTTCTTCATTTTTGCCACAAAATATTAGGAATTTCTGCCTTTTTGTCCGAAAATAAGAAGAATGCCTACCTTTTTGCCATAAAGAAGGGAAATTTCCTCATTTTTGCTCCAAAATAAAGGGAATTTCTGCTTTTTTGCCTCTAAATAAGTGTAATTTCTGTCTTTTTCTCCCAAAACAAAGGGAATTCCTGTTTTTTGCCCCAAAATAAGGAAAATTTCTGACTTATTACCCTGAAATAAGTGAAATTTCTGCAATTTTGCTCCAAAATAAGGAAAATTTCTGCCTTTTTGCCCCCAAATAAGGGGAATTTCAGCCTTTTTACCTCAAAATAAGGGAAATTTCTGCATTTTTGCCACAAAATATTAGGAATTTCTGCCTTTTTGCCCCAAAATAAGAAAAATTTCTGCCTATTTTCCCTGAAATAAGTGAAATTTCTGCAATTTTGCTCCAAAATAAGGAAAATTTCTGCCTTTTTGCCCCCAAATAAGGGGAATTTCAGCCTTTTTACCTCAAAATAAGGGAAATTTCTGCATTTTTGCCACAAAATATTAGGAATTTCTGCCTTTTTGCCCCAAAATAAGAAAAATTTCTACCTATTTTCCCTGAAATAAGTGAAATTTCTGCAATTTTGCCCCAAAATAAGTGAAATTTCTGCAATTTTGCCCCAAAATAAGGGAAATTTCTGGAATTTTGCCCAAAAATAAGTGGAATTTCTGAGTTTTGCCCCAAAATAAAGAGAATTTCTGTCTTTATGCCCCAACATTTAGGGAATTTCTGCCTTTTTGTTTCACAATTAGGGGAATTTCTGCAATTTTGCTCCAAAATACGGGGAATTTATGCCTTTTTGCCCGAAAATAAGAAGAATGCATACCTTTTTGCCATAAAAAAGGGAAATTTCTTCATTTTTGCTCCAAAATAAGGGGAATTTCAGCCTTTTTACCTCTAAATAAGTGGAATTTCTGTCTTTTTCCCCAAATTAAAGAGAATTTCTGTCTTACTTGCCCCAAAATAAGGAAAATTTCTGACTTATTTCCTTGAAATAAGTGAAATTTCTGCAATTTTGCCTCAAAATAAGGGAAATTTCTGTCTTTTTGCCCCCAAATAAAGGGAATTTCAGCTTTTTACCTCAAAAAAAGGGGAATTTCTGAATTTTGGCACAAAATATGAATTTCTGGCTTTTTTTTCAAAATAAGGAAAATTTCTGCCTTTTTCCCCTGAAATAAGTGAAATTTCTGCAATTTTGCCCGAAAATAAGTGAAATTTCTGCAATTTTGCCCCAAAATAAAAGAAATTTCTGGAATTTTGCCCCAAAATAAGTGGAATTTCTGAATTTGGCCCCAAAATAAAGAGATTTTCTGACTTTTTGCCCCACAATTAGTAAAATTTCTGCAATTTTGCCCTAAAATAAGGGAAATTTCTGCAATTTTTCCCCATTATAAGGTAAATTTCTGCAACTTTGCCCCAAAATAAGAGGAATTTCTGTTTTTTGCCCCACAATTAGGGAAATTTCTGTTTTTTGATCCACAATTAGGGAAATTTCTGCAATTTTGCCCTAAATAAGGGGAATTTCTGCCTTTTGTCCAAAATATGGGGAATTTCTGCCTTTTTGTCCGAAAATAAGAAGAATGCCTACCTTTTTGTCATAAAAAGGGAAATTTCTTCATTTTTGCTCCAAAATAAGGGGAACTTTTGCCTTTTTGCCTCTAAATAAGTGCAATTTCTGTCTTTTTCCCCCAAAACAAAGGGAATTTCTGTATTTTTGCCCCAAAATAAGAAAAATTTCTGACTTTTTACCCTGAATTAAGTGAAATTTCTGCAAATTGCCCCAAAATAAGGGAAATTTCTGCATTTTTGCCCCCAAATAAGGGGAATTTCAGCCTTTTTACTTCAAAATAAAAGAAATTTCTGCATTTTTGCAACAAAATATTAGGAATTTCTGCATTTTTGCCACAAAATATTAGGAATTTCTGCCTTTTTGTCCGAAAATAAGAAGACTGCCTAACTTTTTGCCATAAAGAAGGGAAATTTCTTCATTTTTGCTCCAAAATAAGGGGAATTTCTGCTTTTTTGCCTCTAAATAAGTGGAAATTCTGTCTTTTTCCCCCAAAACAAAGGGAATTTCTGTTTTTTGCCCCAAAATAAAGAAAATTTCTGACTTAGTACCCTGAAATAATTGAAATTTCTGCAATTTTGCTCCAAAATAAGGGAAATTTCTGCCTTTTTGCCCCCAAATAAGGGGAATTTTTGCCTTTTTACCTCAAAATTAGTGAAATTTCTGCATTTTTGCAACAAAATATTAGGAATTTCTGCCTTTTTGCCCCAAAATAAGAAAAATTTCTGCCTATTTTCCCTGAAATAAGTGAAATTTCTGCAATTTTGCCCCAAAATAAGTGAAATTTCTGCAATTTTGCCCCAAAATAAGGGAAATTTCTGGAATTTTGCCCAAAAATAAGTGGAATTTCTGAGTTTTGCCCCAAAATAAAGAGAATTTCTGTCTTTATGCCCCAACATATAGGGAATTTCTGCCTTTTTGCTTCACAATGAAAGGAATTTCTGCAATTTTGCTCCAAAATACGGGGAATTTCTGCCTTTCTGCCCGAAAATAAGAAGAATGCATACCTTTTTGCCATAAAAAAGAGAAATTTCTTAATTTTTGCTCCAAAATAAGGTGAATTTCTGCTTTTTTGCCTCTAAATAAGTGGAATTTCTGTCTTTTTCCCCCAAAAACAAAGGGAATTTCTGTCTTTTTTGACCCAAAATAAGGAAAATTTCTGACTTATTACCGTGAAATAAGTGAATTTTCAGCAATTTTGCCCCAAAATAAAAGAAATTTCTGCCTTTTTGCCCCAAATAAGGGGAATTTCAGCATTTTTACCTCAAAATAAGGGGAATTTCTGCATTTTTGCCAAAAAATATTAGGAATTTCTGCTTTTTGCCCCAAAATAAGAAAAATTTCTGCCTATTTTCCCTGAAATAAGTGAAATTTCTGCAATTTTGCAACAAAATAAGTGAAATTTCTTTTTTTTTGCCCCTAAATAAGGGGAATTTCAGCCTTTTTACCTCAAAATAAGGGGAATTTCTGCATTTTTGCCCCAAAATATGGGAAATTTCTGCCTTTTTTCCCCAAAATAGGAAAAATTTCTGCAATTTTGTACCAAAATAATACAAATTTCTGCCTTTTTGCCTCCAAATAAGAAAATTTCTGCTTTTTTTCTGAAATAAGTGAAATTTGGGCAATTTTGCCCCAAAATAATTGAAATTTCTGCAATTTTGCCCCAAAATAAGTGAAATTTCTGGAATTTTGCCCCAAAATAAATGGAATTTCTGAGTTTTGCCCCCAAAAAAGGAGAATTTCTGTTATTTTGCTCCAACAGATAGGGAATTTCTGCTTTTTTGCCCCACAATTAGGTGAATTTCTGAAATTTTGATCCAAAATAAGGGGAATTTCTGCTTTTTTGCCTCTAAATAAGTGGAATTTCTGCCTTTCTCTCCCCAAACAAAGGGAATTTCTGTCTTTTTTGCCCCAAAATAAGGAAAATTTCTGACTTATTACCCTGAAATAAGTGAAATTTCTGCAATTTTGCCCCAAAATTAGGGAAATTTCTGCTTTTTTGCCCCCAAATAAAGGGAATTTCAGCCTTTTTAACTCAAAATGGGGAATTTCTGAATTATGGCACAAAATATTATGAATTTCTGCCTTTTTGTCCCAAAATAAGGAAAATTTCTGCATTTTTTTCCTGAACTAAGTGAAATTTCTGCAATTTTTCCCCAAAATAAGTGAAATTTCTGCAATTTTGCCCCAAAATAAAAGAAATTTCTGGAATTTTGCCCCAAAATAGTGGAATTTCTCAGTTTTGCCCCAAAATAAAGAGAATTTCTGCCTTCTTGCCCTGCAATTATTAAAATTTCTGCAATTTTGCGCTAAAATAAGGGAAATTTCTGAAATTTTTCCCCATAATAAGGGAAATTTCTGCAACTTTGCCCCAAAATAAGGGGAATATCTGTTTTTTGCCCCACAATTAGGGAAATTTCTGTTTTTTGCCCCACAATTAGGGAAATTTCTGCAATTTTGCCCTAAATAAGGGGAATTTCTGCCTTTTGCCCCAAAATATGTGGAATTTCTGCCTTTTTGTCCGAAAATAAGAAGAATGCCTACCTTTTTGCCATAAAAAAGGGAAATTTCTTCATTTTTGCTCCAGAATAAGGGGAATTTCTGCTTTTTTGCCTCTAAATAAGTGGAATTTCTGTCTTTTTCCCCCAAAACAAAGGGAATTTCTGTTTTTTTGCCCCAAAATAGGAAAAATTTCTGACTTATTACCCTGAAATAAGTGAAATTTCTGCAAATTGCCCCAAAATAAGGGAAATTTCTGCATTTTTGCCCCCAAATAAGGGGAATTTCAGCCTTTTTACCTCAAAATAAAAGAAATTTCTGCATTTTTGCCACAAAATATTAGGAATTTCTGCATTTTTGCCACAAAATATTAGGAATTTCTGCCTTTTTGTCCGAAAATAAGAAGAATGCCTACCTTTTTGCCATAAAGAAGGGAAATTTCTTCATTTTTGCTCCAAAATAAGTGGAATTTCTGCTTTTTTGCCTCTAAATAAGTGTAATTTCTGTCTTTTTCCCCCAAAACAAAGGGAATTCCTGTTTTTTGCCCCAAAAGAAGGAAAATTTCTGACTTATTACCCTGAAATAAGTGAAATTTCTGCAATTTTGCTCCAAAATAAGGAAAATTTCTGCCTTTTTGCCCACAAATAAGGGGAATTTCAGCCTTTTTACCTCAAAATAAGGGAAATTTCTGCATTTTTGCCACAAAATATTAAGAATTTCTGCCTTTTTGCCCTAAAATAAGTCAAATTTCTGCCTTTTTTCCCTGAAATGAGTGAAATTTCTGCAATTTTGCCACAAAATAAGTGAAATTTCTTGCTTTTTGCCCCCAAATAAGGGGAATTTCAGCATTTTTACCTCAAAATAAGGGGAATTTCTGCATTTTTGCCCCAAAATATGGGAAATTTCTGCCTTTTTTCCTCAAAATAAGAAAAATTTGTGCAATTTTGTACCAAAATAATACAAATTTCTGCCTTTTTGCACGCAAATAAGAAAATTTCTGCTTTTGTTCTGAAATAAGTGAAATTTCTGCAATTTTGCCCCAAAATAAGGGGAATTTCTGTTTTTTGCCCCACAATTAGGAAAATTTCTGTTTTTTGCCCCACAATTAGGGAAATTTCTGCAATTTTGCACTAAATAAAAGGAATTTCTGCGTTTTGCCCCAAAATATGTGGAATTTCTGCCTTTTTGTCCGAAAATAAGAAGAATGCCTACCTTTTTGCCATAAAAAAGGGAAATTTCTTAGTTTTTGCTCCAGAATAAGGGGAATTTCTGCTTTTTTGCCTCTAAATAAGTGGAATTTCTGTCTTTTTCCCCCAAAACAAAGGGAATTTCTGTATTTTTGCCCCAAAATAAGAAAAATTTCTGACTTTTTACCCTGAATTAAGTGAAATTTCTGCAAATTGCCCCAAAATAAAGGAAATTTCTGCATTTTTGCCCCCAAATAAGGGGAATTTCAGCCTTTTTACTTCAAAATAAAAGAAATTTCTGCATTTTTGCAACAAAATATTAGGAATTTCTGCATTTTTGCCACAAAATATTAGGAATTTCTGCCTTTTTGCCTGAAAATAAGAAGACTGCCTACCTTTTTGCCATAAAGAAGGGAAATTTCTTCATTTTTGCTCCAAAATAAGGGGAATTTCTGCTTTTTTGCCTCTAAATAAGTGGAATTTATGTCTTTTTCCCCCAAAACAAAGGGAATTTCTGTTTTTTGCCCCAAAATAAAGAAAATTTCTGACTTAGTACCCTGAAATAATTGAAATTTCTGCAATTTTGCTCCAAAATAAGGGAAATTTCTGCCTTTTTGCCCCCAAATAAGGGGAATTTTAGCCTTTTTACCTCAAAATTAGTGAAATTTCTGCATTTTTGCCACAAAATATTAGGAATTTCTGCCTTTTTGCCCCAAAATAAGAAAAATTTCTCCCTATTTTCCCTGAAATAAGTGAAATTTCTGCAATTTTGCCCCAAAATAAGTGAAATTTCTGCAATTTTGCCCCAAAATAAGGGAAATTTCTGGAATTTTGCCCAAAAATAAGTGGAATTTCTGAGTTTTGCCCCAAAATATAGAGAATTTCTGTCTTTATGCCCCAACATTTAGGGAATTTCTGCCTTTTTGTTTCACAATTAGGGGAATTTCTGCAATTTTGCTCCAAAATACGGGGAATTTATGCCTTTTTGCCCGAAAATATGAAGAATGCATACCTTCTTGCCATAAAAAAGGGAAATTTCTTCATTTTTGCTCCAAAATAAGGGGAATTTTAGCCTTTTTACCACTAAATAAGTGGAATTTCTGTCTTTTTCCCCCAATTAAAGAGAATTTCTGTCTTACTTGCCCCAAAATAAGGAAAATTTCTGACTTCTTTCCTTGAAATTAGTGAAATTTCTGCAATTTTGCCTCAAAATAAGGGAAATTTCTGCCTTTTTGCCCCCAAATAAAGGGAATTTAGGCTTTTTACCTCAAAAAAAGGTGAATTTCTGAATTTTGGCACAAAATATGAATTTCTGCCTTTTTTTTCAAAATAAGGAAAATTTCTGCCTTTTTTCCCTGAAATAAGTGAAATTTCTGCAATTTTGCCCGAAAATAAGTGAAATTTCTGCAATTTTGCCCCAAAATAAAAGAAATTTCTGGAATTTTGCCCCAAAATAAGTGGAATTTCTGAGTTTGGCCCCAAACTAAAGAGAATTTCTGACTTTTTGCCCCACAATTAGTAAAATTTCTGCAATTTTGCCCTAAAATAAGGGAAATTTCTGCAATTTTTCCCCATTATAAGGTAAATTTCTGCAACTTTGCCCCAAAATAAGAGGAATTTCTGTTTTTTGCCCCACAATTAGGGAAATTTCTGTTTTTTGATCCACAATTAGGGAAATTTCTGCAATTTTGCCCTAAATAAGGGAAATTTCTGCCTTTTGCCCAAAATATGGGGAATTTCTGCCTTTTTGTCCGAAAATAAGAAGAATGCCTACCTTTTTGCCATAAAAAAAGGGAAATTTCTTCATTTTTGCTCCAAAATAAGGGGAACTTTTGCCTTTTTGCCTCTAAATAAGTGGAATTTCTGTCTTTTTCCCCCAAAACAAAGGGAATTTCTGTATTTTTGCCCCAAAATAAGAAAAATTTCTGACTTTTTACCCTGAATTAAGTGAAATTTCTGCAAATTGCCCCAAAATAAGGGAAATTTCTGCATTTTTGCCCCCAAATAAGGGGAATTTCAGCCTTTTTACTTCAAAATAAAAGAAATTTCTGCATTTTTGCAACAAAATATTAGGAATTTCTGCATTTTTGCCACAAAATATTAGGAATTTCTGCCTTTTTGTCCGAAAATAAGAAGACTGCCTACCTTTTTGCCATAAAGAAGGGAAATTTCTTCATTTTTGCTCCAAAATAAGGGGAATTTCTGCTTTTTTGCCTCTAAATAAGTGGAATTTATGTCTTTTTCCCCCAAAACAAAGGGAATTTCTGTTTTTTGCCCCAAAATAAAGAAAATTTCTGACTTAGTACCCTGAAATAATTGAAATTTCTGCAATTTTGCTCCAAAATAAGGGAAATTTCTGCCTTTTTGCCCCCAAATAAGGGGAATTTTAGCCTTTTTACCTCAAAATTAGTGAAATTTCTGCATTTTTGCCACAAAATATTAGGAATTTCTGCCTTTTTGCCCCAAAATAAGAAAAATTTCTCCCTATTTTCCCTGAAATAAGTGAAATTTCTGCAATTTTGCCCCAAAATAAGTGAAATTTCTGCAATTTTGCCCCAAAATAAGGGAAATTTCTGGAATTTTGCCCAAAAATAAGTGGAATTTCTGAGTTTTGCCCCAAAATATAGAGAATTTCTGTCTTTATGCCCCAACATTTAGGGAATTTCTGCCTTTTTGTTTCACAATTAGGGGAATTTCTGCAATTTTGCTCCAAAATACGGGGAATTTATGCCTTTTTGCCCGAAAATATGAAGAATGCATACCTTCTTGCCATAAAAAAGGGAAATTTCTTCATTTTTGCTCCAAAATAAGGGGAATTTTAGCCTTTTTACCACTAAATAAGTGGAATTTCTGTCTTTTTCCCCCAATTAAAGAGAATTTCTGTCTTACTTGCCCCAAAATAAGGAAAATTTCTGACTTCTTTCCTTGAAATTAGTGAAATTTCTGCAATTTTGCCTCAAAATAAGGGAAATTTCTGCCTTTTTGCCCCCAAATAAAGGGAATTTAGGCTTTTTACCTCAAAAAAAGGTGAATTTCTGAATTTTGGCACAAAATATGAATTTCTGCCTTTTTTTTCAAAATAAGGAAAATTTCTGCCTTTTTTCCCTGAAATAAGTGAAATTTCTGCAATTTTGCCCGAAAATAAGTGAAATTTCTGCAATTTTGCCCCAAAATAAAAGAAATTTCTGGAATTTTGCCCCAAAATAAGTGGAATTTCTGAGTTTGGCCCCAAACTAAAGAGAATTTCTGACTTTTTGCCCCACAATTAGTAAAATTTCTGCAATTTTGCCCTAAAATAAGGGAAATTTCTGCAATTTTTCCCCATTATAAGGTAAATTTCTGCAACTTTGCCCCAAAATAAGAGGAATTTCTGTTTTTTGCCCCACAATTAGGGAAATTTCTGTTTTTTGATCCACAATTAGGGAAATTTCTGCAATTTTGCCCTAAATAAGGGAAATTTCTGCCTTTTGCCCAAAATATGGGGAATTTCTGCCTTTTTGTCCGAAAATAAGAAGAATGCCTACCTTTTTGCCATAAAAAAAGGGAAATTTCTTCATTTTTGCTCCAAAATAAGGGGAACTTTTGCCTTTTTGCCTCTAAATAAGTGGAATTTCTGTCTTTTTCCCCCAAAACAAAGGGAATTTCTGTATTTTTGCCCCAAAATAAGAAAAATTTCTGACTTTTTACCCTGAATTAAGTGAAATTTCTGCAAATTGCCCCAAAATAAGGGAAATTTCTGCATTTTTGCCCCCAAATAAGGGGAATTTCAGCCTTTTTACTTCAAAATAAAAGAAATTTCTGCATTTTTGCAACAAAATATTAGGAATTTCTGCATTTTTGCCACAAAATATTAGGAATTTCTGCCTTTTTGTCCGAAAATAAGAAGACTGCCTACCTTTTTGCCATAAAGAAGGGAAATTTCTTCATTTTTGCTCCAAAATAAGGGGAATTTCTGCTTTTTTGCCTCTAAATAAGTGGAATTTATGTCTTTTTCCCCCAAAACAAAGGGAATTTCTGTTTTTTGCCCCAAAATAAAGAAAATTTCTGACTTAGTACCCTGAAATAATTGAAATTTCTGCAATTTTGCTCCAAAATAAGGGAAATTTCTGCCTTTTTGCCCCCAAATAAGGGGAATTTTAGCCTTTTTACCTCAAAATTAGTGAAATTTCTGCATTTTTGCCACAAAATATTAGGAATTTCTGCCTTTTTGCCCCAAAATAAGAAAAATTTCTCCCTATTTTCCCTGAAATAAGTGAAATTTCTGCAATTTTGCCCCAAAATAAGTGAAATTTCTGCAATTTTGCCCCAAAATAAGGGAAATTTCTGGAATTTTGCCCAAAAATAAGTGGAATTTCTGAGTTTTGCCCCAAAATAAAGAGAATTTCTGTCTTTATGCCCCAACATATAGGGAATTTCTGCCTTTTTACTTCACAATGAAAGGAATTTCTGCAATTTTGCTCCAAAATACGGGGAATTTCTGCCTTTCTGCCCGAAAATAAGAAGAATGCATACCTTTTTGCCATAAAAAAGAGAAATTTCTTAATTTTTGCTCCAAAATAAGGTGAATTTCTGCTTTTTTGCCTCTAAATAAGTGGAATTTCTGTCTTTTTCCCCCAAAAACAAAGGGAATTTCTGTCTTTTTTGACCCAAAATAAGGAAAATTTCTGACTTATTACCGTGAAATAAGTGAATTTTCAGCAATTTTGCCCCAAAATAAAAGAAATTTCTGCCTTTTTGCCCCTAAATAAGGGGAATTTCAGCCTTTTTACCTCAAAATAAGGGGAATTTCTGCATTTTTGCCACAAAATATTAGGAATTTCTGCCTTTTTGCCCCAAAATAAGAAAAATTTCTGCCTATTTTCCCTGAAATAAGTGAAATTTCTGCAATTTTGCAACAAAATAAGTGAAATTTCTTTTTTTTGCCCCTAAATAAGGGAAATTTCAGCCTTTTTACCTCAAAATAAGGGGAATTTCTGCATTTGTGCCCCAAAATATGGGAAATTTCTGCCTTTTTTCCCCAAAATAGGAAAAATTTCTGCAATTTTGAACCAAAATAATAGAAATTTCTGCCTTTTTGCCTCCAAATAAGAAAATTTCTGCTTTTTTTCTGAAATAAGTGAAATTTGGGCAATTTTGCCCCAAAATAATTGAAATTTCTGCAATTTTGCCCCAAAATAAGTGAAATTTCTGGAATTTTGCCCCAAAATAAATGGAATTTCTGAGTTTTGCCCCCAAAAAAGGAGAATTTCTGTTATTTTGCTCCAACAGATAGGGAATTTCTGCCTTTTTGCCCCACAATTAGGTGAATTTCTGAAATTTTGATCCAAAATAAGGGGAATTTCTGCTTTTTTGCCTCTAAATAAGTGGAATTTCTGCCTTTCTCTTTCCAAACAAAGGGAATTTCTGTCTTTTTTGCCCCAAAATAAGGAAAATTTCTGACTTATTACCCTGAAATAAGTGAAATTTCTGCAATTTTGCCCCAAAATTAGGGAAATTTCTGCTTTTTTGCCCCCAAATAAAGGGAATTTCAGCCTTTTTATCTCAAAAAAAGGGGAATTTCTGAATTTTGGCACAAAATATTATGAATTTCTGCCTTTTTGTCCCAAAATAAGGAAAATTTCTGCCTTTTTTCCCTAAAATAAGTGAAATTTCTGCAATTTTTCCCCAAAATAAGTGAAATTTCTGCAATTTTGCCCCAAAATAAAAGAAATTTCTGGAATTTTGCCCCAAAATAAGTGGAATTTCTCAGTTTTGCCCCAAAATAAAGAGAATTTCTGCATTCTTGCCCTACAATTATTAAAATTTCAGCAATTTTGCGCTAAAATAAGGGAAATTTCTGCAATTTTTCCCCATAATAAGGGAAATTTCTGCAACTTTGCCCCAAAATAAGGGGAATATCTGTTTTTTGCCCCACAATTAGGGAAATTTCTGTTTTTTGCCCCACAATTAGGGAAATTTCTGCAATTTTGCCCTAAATAAGGGGAATTTCTGCCTTTTGCCCCAAAATATGTGGAATTTCTGCCTTTTTGTCCGAAAATAAGAAGAATGCCTACCTTTTTGCCATAAAAAAGGGAAATTTCTTCATTTTTGCTCCAGAATAAGGGGAATTTCTGCTTTTTTGCCTCTAAATAAGTGGAATTTCTGTCTTTTTCCCCCAAAACAAAGGGAATTTCTGTTTTTTTGCCCCAAAATAGGAAAAATTTCTGACTTATTACCCTGAAATAAGTGAAATTTCTGCAAATTGCCCCAAAATAAGGGAAATTTCTGCATTTTTGCCCCCAAATAAGGGGAATTTCAGCCTTTTTACCTCAAAATAAAAGAAATTTCTGCATTTTTGCCACAAAATATTAGGAATTTCTGCATTTTTGCCACCAAATATTAGGAATTTCTGCCTTTTTGCCCTAAAATAAGTCAAATTTCTGCCTTTTTTCCCTGAAATGAGTGAAATTTCTGCAATTTTGCCCCAAAATAAGTGAAATTTCTTGCTTTTTGCCCCCAAATAAGGAGAATTTCAGCATTTTTACCTCAAAATAAGGGGAATTTCTGCATTTTTGCCCCAAAATATGGGAAATTTCTGCCTTTTTTCCTCAAAATAAGAAAAATTTGTGCAATTTTGTACCAAAATAATACAAATTTCTGCCTTTTTGCACGCAAATAAGAAAATTTCTGCTTTTGTTCTGAAATAAGTGAAATTTCTGCAATTTTGCCCCAAAATAATTGAAATTTCTGCAATTTTGCCCCAAAATAAGTGAAATTTCTGGAATTTTGACCCAAAATAAGTGGAATTTCTGAGTTTTGCCCCCAAAATAAGGAGAATTTCTGTTATTTTGTCCCAACATATAGGGAATTTCTGCCTTTTTGCCCCACAATTAGGGGAATTTCTGAAATTTTGCTCCAAAATAAGGGGAATTTCTACTTTTGCCTCTAAATAAGTGGAATTTCTGAGTTTTGCCCCAAAATAAAGAGAATTTCTGTCTTTATGCCCCAACATATAGGGAATTTCTGCCTTTTTGCTTCACAATGAAAGGAATTTCTGCAATTTTGCTCCAAAATACGGGGAATTTCTGCCTTTCTGCCCGAAAATAAGAAGAATGCATACCTTTTTGCCATAAAAAAGAGAAATTTCTTAATTTTTGCTCCAAAATAAGGTGAATTTCTGCTTTTTTGCCTCTAAATAAGTGGAATTTCTGTCTTTTTCCCCCAAAAACAAAGGGAATTTCTGTCTTTTTTGACCCAAAATAAGGAAAATTTCTGACTTATTACCGTGAAATAAGTGAATTTTCAGCAATTTTGCCCCAAAATAAAAGAAATTTCTGCCTTTTTGCCCCAAATAAGGGGAATTTCAGCCTTTTTACCTCAAAATAAGGGGAATTTCTGCATTTTTGCCAAAAAATATTAGGAATTTCTGCTTTTTGCCCCAAAATAAGAAAAATTTCTGCCTATTTTCCCTGAAATAAGTGAAATTTCTGCAATTTTGCAACAAAATAAGTGAAATTTCTTTTTTTTTTGCCCCTAAATAAGGGGAATTTCAGCCTTTTTACCTCAAAATAAGGGGAATTTCTGCATTTTTGCCCCAAAATATGGGAAATTTCTGCCTTTTTTCCCCAAAATAGGAAAAATTTCTGCAATTTTGTACCAAAATAATACAAATTTCTGCCTTTTTGCCTCCAAATAAGAAAATTTCTGCTTTTTTTCTGAAATAAGTGAAATTTGGGCAATTTTGCCCCAAAATAATTGAAATTTCTGCAATTTTGCCCCAAAATAAGTGAAATTTCTGGAATTTTGCCCCAAAATAAATGGAATTTCTGAGTTTTGCCCCCAAAAAAGGAGAATTTCTGTTATTTTGCTCCAACAGATAGGGAATTTCTGCTTTTTTGCCCCACAATTAGGTGAATTTCTGAAATTTTGATCCAAAATAAGGGGAATTTCTGCTTTTTTGCCTCTAAATAAGTGGAATTTCTGCCTTTCTCTCCCCAAACAAAGGGAATTTCTGTCTTTTTTGCCCCAAAATAAGGAAAATTTCTGACTTATTACCCTGAAATAAGTGAAATTTCTGCAATTTTGCCCCAAAATTAGGGAAATTTCTGCTTTTTTGCCCCCAAATAAAGGGAATTTCAGCCTTTTTAACTCAAAAAAGGGGAATTTCTGAATTATGGCACAAAATATTATGAATTTCTGCCTTTTTGTCCCAAAATAAGGAAAATTTCTGCATTTTTTTCCTGAACTAAGTGAAATTTCTGCAATTTTTCCCCAAAATAAGTGAAATTTCTGCAATTTTGCCCCAAAATAAAAGAAATTTCTGGAATTTTGCCCCAAAATAAGTGGAATTTCTCAGTTTTGCCCCAAAATAAAGAGAATTTCTGCATTCTTGCCCTACAATTATTAAAATTTCAGCAATTTTGCGCTAAAATAAGGGAAATTTCTGCAATTTTTCCCCATAATAAGGGAAATTTCTGCAACTTTGCCCCAAAATAAGGGGAATATCTGTTTTTTGCCCCACAATTAGGGAAATTTCTGTTTTTTGCCCCACAATTAGGGAAATTTCTGCAATTTTGCCCTAAATAAGGGGAATTTCTGCCTTTTGCCCCAAAATATGTGGAATTTCTGCCTTTTTGTCCGAAAATAAGAAGAATGCCTACCTTTTTGCCATAAAAAAGGGAAATTTCTTAATTTTTGCTCCAGAATAAGGGGAATTTCTGCTTTTTTGCCTCTAAATAAGTGGAATTTCTGTCTTTTTCCCCCAAAACAAAGGGAATTTCTGTTTTTTTGCCCCAAAATAGGAAAAATTTCTGACTTATTACCCTGAAATAAGTGAAATTTCTGCAAATTGCCCCAAAATAAGGGAAATTTCTGCATTTTTGCCCCCAAATAAGGGGAATTTCAGCCTTTTTACCTCAAAATAAAAGAAATTTCTGCATTTTTGCCACAAAATATTAGGAATTTCTGCATTTTTGCCACCAAATATTAGGAATTTCTGCCTTTTTGCCCTAAAATAAGTCAAATTTCTGCCTTTTTTCCCTGAAATGAGTGAAATTTCTGCAATTTTGCCCCAAAATAAGTGAAATTTCTTGCTTTTTGCCCCCAAATAAGGAGAATTTCAGCATTTTTACCTCAAAATAAGGGGAATTTCTGCATTTTTGCCCCAAAATATGGGAAATTTCTGCCTTTTTTCCTCAAAATAAGAAAAATTTGTGCAATTTTGTACCAAAATAATACAAATTTCTGCCTTTTTGCACGCAAATAAGAAAATTTCTGCTTTTGTTCTGAAATAAGTGAAATTTCTGCAATTTTGCCCAAAAATAATTGAAATTTTTGCAATTTTGCCCCAAAATAAGTGAAATTTCTGGAATTTTGACCCAAAATAAGTGGAATTTCTGAGTTTTGCCCCCAAAATAAGGAGAATTTCTGTTATTTTGTCCCAACATATAGGGAATTTCTGCCTTTTTGCCCCACAATTAGGGGAATTTCTGAAATTTTGCTCCAAAATAAGGGGAATTTCTACTTTTGCCTCTAAATAAGTGGAATTTCTGAGTTTTGCCCCAAAATAAAGAGAATTTCTGTCTTTATGCCCCAACATATAGGGAATTTCTGCCTTTTTGCTTCACAATGAAAGGAATTTCTGCAATTTTTCTCCAAAATACGGGGAATTTCTGCCTTTCTGCCCGAAAATAAGAAGAATGCATACCTTTTTGCCATAAAAAAGAGAAATTTCTTAATTTTTGCTCCAAAATAAGGTGAATTTCTGCTTTTTTGCCTCTAAATAAGTGGAATTTCTGTCTTTTTCCCCCCAAAACAAAGGGAATTTCTGTCTTTTTTGACCCAAAATAAGGAAAATTTCTGACTTATTACCGTGAAATAAGTGAATTTTCAGCAATTTTGCCCCAAAATAAAAGAAATTTCTGCCTTTTTGCCCCAAATAAGGGGAATTTCAGCCTTTTTACCTCAAAATAAGGGGAATTTCTGCATTTTTGCCAAAAAATATTAGGAATTTCTGCTTTTTGCCCCAAAATAAGAAAAATTTCTGCCTATTTTCCCTGAAATAAGTGAAATTTCTGCAATTTTGCAACAAAATAAGTGAAATTTCTTTTTTTTTGCCCCTAAATAAGGGGAATTTCAGCCTTTTTACCTCAAAATAAGGGGAATTTCTGCATTTTTGCCCCAAAATATGGGAAATTTCTGCCTTTTTTCCCCAAAATAGGAAAAATTTCTGCAATTTTGTACCAAAATAATACAAATTTCTGCCTTTTTGCCTCCAAATAAGAAAATTTCTGCTTTTTTTCTGAAATAAGTGAAATTTGGGCAATTTTGCCCCAAAATAATTGAAATTTCTGCAATTTTGCCCCAAAATAAGTGAAATTTCTGGAATTTTGCCCCAAAATAAATGGAATTTCTGAGTTTTGCCCCCAAAAAAGGAGAATTTCTGTTATTTTGCTCCAACAGATAGGGAATTTCTGCTTTTTTGCCCCACAATTAGGTGAATTTCTGAAATTTTGATCCAAAATACGGGGAATTTCTGCTTTTTTGCCTCTAAATAAGTGGAATTTCTGCCTTTCTCTCCCCAAACAAAGGGAATTTCTGTCTTTTTTGCCCCAAAATAAGGAAAATTTCTGACTTATTACCCTGAAATAAGTGAAATTTCTGCAATTTTGCCCCAAAATTAGGGAAATTTCTGCTTTTTTGCCCCCAAATAAAGGGAATTTCAGCCTTTTTAACTCAAAAAAAGGGGAATTTCTGAATTATGGCACAAAATATTATGAATTTCTGCCTTTTTGTCCCAAAATAAGGAAAATTTCTGCATTTTTTTCCTGAACTAAGTGAAATTTCTGCAATTTTTCCCCAAAATAAGTGAAATTTCTGCAATTTTGCCCCAAAATAAAAGAAATTTCTGGAATTTTGCCCCAAAATAGTGGAATTTCTCAGTTTTGCCCCAAAATAAAGAGAATTTTTGCCTTCTTGCCCTACAATTATTAAAATTTCTGCAATTTTGCGCTAAAATAAGGGAAATTTCTGCAATTTTTCCCCATAATAAGGGAAATTTCTGCAACTTTGCCCCAAAATAAGGGGAATATCTGATTTTTGCCCCACAATTAGGGAAATATCTGTTTTTTGCCCCACAATTAGGGAAATTTCTGCAATTTTGCCCTAAATAAGGGGAATTTCTGCCTTTTGCCCCAAAATATGTGGAATTTCTGCCTTTTTGTCCGAAAATAAGAAGAATGCCTACCTTTTTGCCATAAAAAAGGGAAATTTCTTCATTTTTGCTCCAGAATAAGGGGAATTTCTGCTTTTTTGCCTCTAAATAAGTGGAATTTCTGTCTTTTTCCCCCAAAACAAAGGGAATTTCTGTTTTTTTGCCCCAAAATAGGAAAAATTTCTGACTTATTACCCTGAAATAAGTGAAATTTCTGCAAATTGCCCCAAAATAAGGGAAATTTCTGCATTTTTGCCCCCAAATAAGGGGAATTTCAGCCTTTTTACCTCAAAATAAAAGAAATTTCTGCATTTTCGCCACAAAATATTAGGAATTTCTGCATTTTTGCCACAAAATATTAGGAATTTCTGCCTTTTTGCCCTAAAATAAGTCAAATTTCTGCCTTTTTTCCCTGAAATGAGTGAAATTTCTGCAATTTTCCCCCAAAATAAGTGAAATTTCTTGCTTTTTGCCCCCAAATAAGGAGAATTTCAGCATTTTTACCTCAAAATAAGGGGAATTTCTGCATTTTTGCCCCAAAATATGGGAAATTTCTGCCTTTTTTCCTCAAAATAAGAAAAATTTGTGCAATTTTGTACCAAAATAATACAAATTTCTGCCTTTTTGCACGCAAATAAGAAAATTTCTGCTTTTGTTCTGAAATAAGTGAAATTTCTGCAATTTTGCCCCAAAATAATTGAAATTTCTGCAATTTTGCCCCAAAATAAGTGAAATTTCTGGAATTTTGACCCAAAATAAGTGGAATTTCTGAGTTTTGCCCCCAAAATAAGGAGAATTTCTGTTATTTTGTCCCAACATATAGGGAATTTCTGCCTTTTTGCCCCACAATTAGGGGAATTTCTGAAATTTTGCTCCAAAATAAGGGGAATTTCTACTTTTGCCTCTAAATAAGTGGAATTTCTGAGTTTTGCCCCAAAATAAAGAGAATTTCTGTCTTTATGCCCCAACATATAGGGAATTTCTGCCTTTTTGCTTCACAATGAAAGGAATTTCTGCAATTTTGCTCCAAAATACGGGGAATTTCTGCCTTTCTGCCCGAAAATAAGAAGAATGCATACCTTTTTGCCATAAAAAAGAGAAATTTCTTAATTTTTGCTCCAAAAGAAGGTGAATTTCTGCTTTTTTGCCTCTAAATAAGTGGAATTTCTGTCTTTTCCCCCCAAAAACAAAGGGAATTTCTGTCTTTTTTGACCCAAAATAAGGAAAATTTCTGACTTATTACCGTGAAATAAGTGAATTTTCAGCAATTTTGCCCCAAAATAAAAGAAATTTCTGCCTTTTTGCCCCAAATAAGGGGAATTTCAGCCTTTTTACCTCAAAATAAGGGGAATTTCTGCATTTTTGCCAAAAAATATTAGGAATTTCTGCTTTTTGCCCCAAAATAAGAAAAATTTCTGCCTATTTTCCCTGAAATAAGTGAAATTTCTGCAATTTTGCAACAAAATAAGTGAAATTTCTTTTTTTTTGCCCCTAAATAAGGGGAATTTCAGCCTTTTTACCTCAAAATAAGGGGAATTTCTGCATTTTTGCCCCAAAATATGGGAAATTTCTGCCTTTTTTCCCCAAAATAGGAAAAATTTCTGCAATTTTGTACCAAAATAATACAAATTTCTGCCTTTTTGCCTCCAAATAAGAAAATTTCTGCTTTTTTTCTGAAATAAGTGAAATTTGGGCAATTTTGCCCCAAAATAATTGAAATTTCTGCAATTTTGCCCCAAAATAAGTGAAATTTCTGGAATTTTGCCCCAAAATAAATGGAATTTCTGAGTTTTGCCCCCAAAAAAGGAGAATTTCTGTTATTTTGCTCCAACAGATAGGGAATTTCTGCTTTTTTGCCCCACAATTAGGTGAATTTCTGAAATTTTGATCCAAAATAAGGGGAATTTCTGCTTTTTTGCCTCTAAATAAGTGGAATTTCTGCCTTTCTCTCCCCAAACAAAGGGAATTTCTGTCTTTTTTGCCCCAAAATAAGGAAAATTTCTGACTTATTACCCTGAAATAAGTGAAATTTCTGCAATTTTGCCCCAAAATTAGGGAAATTTCTGCTTTTTTGCCCCCAAATAAAGGGAATTTCAGCCTTTTTAACTCAAAAAAAGGGGAATTTCTGAATTATGGCACAAAATATTATGAATTTCTGCCTTTTTGTCCCAAAATAAGGAAAATTTCTGCATTTTTTTCCTGAACTAAGTGAAATTTCTGCAATTTTTCCCCAAAATAAGTGAAATTTCTGCAATTTTGCCCCAAAATAAAAGAAATTTCTGGAATTTTGCCCCAAAATAGTGGAATTTCTCAGTTTTGCCCCAAAATAAAGAGAATTTCTGCCTTCTTGCCCTGCAATTATTAAAATTTCTGCAATTTTGCGCTAAAATAAGGGAAATTTCTGAAATTTTTCCCCATAATAAGGGAAATTTCTGCAACTTTGCCCCAAAATAAGGGGAATATCTGTTTTTTGCCCCACAATTAGGGAAATTTCTGTTTTTTGCCCCACAATTAGGGAAATTTCTGCAATTTTGCCCTAAATAAGGGGAATTTCTGCCTTTTGCCCCAAAATATGTGGAATTTCTGCCTTTTTGTCCGAAAATAAGAAGAATGCCTACCTTTTTGCCATAAAAAAGGGAAATTTCTTAATTTTTGCTCCAGAATAAGGGGAATTTCTGCTTTTTTGCCTCTAAATAAGTGGAATTTCTGTCTTTTTCCCCCAAAACAAAGGGAATTTCTGTTTTTTTGCCCCAAAATAGGAAAAATTTCTGACTTATTACCCTGAAATAAGTGAAATTTCTGCAAATTGCCCCAAAATAAGGGAAATTTCTGCATTTTTGCCCCCAAATAAGGGGAATTTCAGCCTTTTTACCTCAAAATAAAAGAAATTTCTGCATTTTTGCCACAAAATATTAGGAATTTCTGCATTTTTGCCACAAAATATTAGGAATTTCTGCCTTTTTGCCCTAAAATAAGTCAAATTTCTGCCTTTTTTCCCTGAAATGAGTGAAATTTCTGCAATTTTGCCCCAAAATAAGTGAAATTTCTTGCTTTTTGCCCCCAAATAAGGGGAATTTCAGCATTTTTACCTCAAAATAAGGGGAATTTCTGCATTTTTGCCCCAAAATATGGGAAATTTCTGCCTTTTTTCCTCAAAATAAGAAAAATTTGTGCAATTTTGTACCAAAATAATACAAATTTCTGCCTTTTTGCACGCAAATAAGAAAATTTCTGCTTTTGTTCTGAAATAAGTGAAATTTCTGCAATTTTGCCCCAAAATAATTGAAATTTCTGCAATTTTGCCCCAAAATAAGTGAAATTTCTGGAATTTTGACCCAAAATAAGTGGAATTTCTGAGTTTTGCCCCCAAAATAAGGAGAATTTCTGTTATTTTGTCCCAACATATAGGGAATTTCTGCCTTTTTGCCCCACAATTAGGGGAATTTCTGAAATTTTGCTCCAAAATAAGGGGAATTTCTACTTTTGCCTCTAAATAAGTGGAATTTCTGCCTTTTTCTCCCAAAACAAAGGGAATTTCTGTCTTTTTTGCCCCAAAATAAGGAAAATTTCTGACTTATTACCCTGAAATAAGTGAAATTTCTGCAATTTTGCCCCAAAATAAAGGAAATTTCTGCCTTTTTGCCCCCAAATAAAGGGAATTTCAGCCTTTTTACCTCAAAATATGGGGAATTTCTGAATTTTGGCACAAAATATTATGAATTTCTTTCTTTTTGCCCCAAAATAATGAAAATTTCTGCCTTTTTTCCCTGAAATAAGTGAAATTTCTGCAATTTTGCCCCAAAATATAAGAAATTTCTGGAATTTTGCCCCAAAATAAGTGGAATTTCTCATTTTTGCCCCAAAATAAAGGGAATTTCTGCCTTTTTGCCCTACAATTATTAAAATTTCTGCAATTTTGCGCTAAAATAAGGGAAATTTCTGCAATTTTTCCCCATAATAAGGGAAATTTCTGCAACTTTGCCCCAAAATAAGGGGAATATCTGTTTTTTGCCCCACAATTAGGGAAATTTCTGCAAATTGCCCCAAAATAAGGGAAATTTCTGCATTTTTGCCCCCAAGTAAGGGGAATTTCAGCCTTTTTACCTCAAAATAAAAGAAATTTCTGCATTTTTGCCACAAAATATTAGGAATTTCTTCATTTTTGCCACAAAATATTAGGAATTTCTGCCTTTTTGTCCGAAAATAAGAAGAATGCCTACCTTTTTGCCGTAAAGAAGGGAAATTTCTTCATTTTTGCTCCAAAATAAGTGGAATTTCTGCTTTTTTGCCTCTAAATAAGTGTAATTTCTGTCTTTTTCCCCCAAAACAAAGGGAATTCCTGTTTTTTGCCCCAAAAGAAGGAAAATTTCTGACTTATTACCCTGAAATAAGTGAAATTTCTGCAATTTTGCTCCAAAATAAGGAAAATTTCTGCCTTTTTGCCCACAAATAAGGGGAATTTCAGCCTTTTTACCTCAAAATAAGGGAAATTTCTGCATTTTTGCCACAAAATATTAAGAATTTCTGCCTTTTTGCCCTAAAATAAGTCAAATTTCTGCCTTTTTTCCCTGAAATGAGTGAAATTTCTGCAATTTTGCCACAAAATAAGTGAAATTTCTTGCTTTTTGCCCCCAAATAAGGGGAATTTCAGCATTTTTACCTCAAAATAAGGGGAATTTCTGCATTTTTGTCCCAAAATATGGGAAATTTCTGCCTTTTTTCCTCAAAATAAGAAAAATTTGTGCAATTTTGTACCAAAATAATACAAATTTCTGCCTTTTTGCACGCAAATAAGAAAATTTCTGCTTTTGTTCTGAAATAAGTGAAATTTCTGCAATTTTGCCCCAAAATAATTGAAATTTCTGCAATTTTGCCCCAAAATAAGTGAAATTTCTGGAATTTTGACCCAAAATAAGTGGAATTTCTGAGTTTTGCCCCCAAAATAAGGAGAATTTCTGTTATTTTGTCCCAACATATAGGGAATTTCTGCCTTTTTGCCCCACAATTAGGGGAATTTCTGAAATTTTGCTCCAAAATAAGGGGAATTTCTACTTTTGCCTCTAAATAAGTGGAATTTCTGCCTTTTTCTCCCAAAACAAAGGGAATTTCTGTATTTTTTGCCCCAAAATAAGGAAAATTTCTGACTTATTACCCTGAAATAAGTGAAATTTCTGCAATTTTGCCCCAAAATAAAGGAAATTTCTGCCTTTTTGCCCCCAAATAAAGGGAATTTCAGCCTTTTTACCTCAAAATATGGGGGATTTCTGAATTTTGGCACAAAATATTATGAATTTCTTTCTTTTTGCCCCAAAATAATGAAAATTTCTGCCTTTTTTCCCTGAAATAAGTGAAATTTCTGCAATTTTGCCCCAAAATATAAGAAATTTCTGGAATTTTGCCCCAAAATAAGTGGAATTTCTCATTTTTGCCCCAAAATAAAGAGAATTTCTGCCTTTTTGCTTCACAATTATTAAAATTTCTGCAATTTTGCCCTAAAATAAGAAATTTCTGCAATTTTTCCCCATAATAAGAGAAATTTCTGCAACTTTGCCCCACAATAAAAGGAATTTCTGTTTTTTGCCCCACAATTAGGAAAATTTCTGTTTTTTGCCCCACAATTAGGGAAATTTCTGCAATATTGCCCTAAATAAGGGGAATTTCTGCCTTTTGCCCCAAAATATGGGGAATTTCTGCCTTTTTGTCCGAAAATAAGAAGAATGCATACCTTTTTGCCATAAAAAAGGGAAATTTCTTCATTTTTGCTCCAAAATAAGGGGAATTTCTGCTTTTTTGCCTCTAAATAAGTGGAATTTCTGTCTTTTTCCCCCAAAACAAAGGGAATTTCTGTCTTTTTTGCTTCAAATTAAGGAAAATTTCTGACTTATTACCCTGAAATAAGTGAAATTTCTGCAATTTTGCTCCAAAATAAGGAAAATTTCTGCCTTTTTGCTCCCAAATAAGGGGAATTTCAGCCTTTTTACCACAAAAAAAGAAATTTCTGCATTTTTGCAACAAAATATTAGGAATTTCTGCATTTTTGCCACAAAATATTAGGAATTTCTGCCTTTTTGTCCGAAAATAAGAAGAATGCCTACCTTTTTGCCATAAAGAAGGGAAATTTCCTCATTTTTGCTCCAAAATAAAGGGAATTTCTGCTTTTTTGCCTCTAAATAAGTGTAATTTCTGTCTTTTTCTCCCAAAACAAAGGGAATTCCTGTTTTTGCCCCAAAATAAGGAAAATTTCTGACTTATTACCCTGAAATAAGTGAAATTTCTGCAATTTTGCTCCAAAATAAGGAAAATTTCTGCCTTTTTGTCCCCAAATAAGGGGAATTTCAGCCTTTTTACCTCAAACTAAGGGAAATTTCTGCATTTTTGCCACTAAATATTAGGAATTTCTGCCTTTTTGCCCCAAAAGAAGAAAAATTTCTGCCTATTTTCCCTGAAATAAGTGAAATTTCTGCAATTTTGCCCCAAAATAAGTGAAATTTCTGCAATTTTGCCCCAAAATAAGGGAAATTTCTGGAATTTTGCCCAAAAATAAGTGGAATTTCTGAGTTTTGCCCCAAAATAAAGAGAATTTCTGTCTTTATGCCCCAACATTTAGGGAATTTCTGCCTTTTTGTTTCACAATTAGGGGAATTTCTGCAATTTTGCTCCAAAATACGGGGAATTTATGCCTTTTTGCCCGAAAATAAGAAGAATGCATACCTTTTTGCCATAAAAATGTGAAATTTCTTCATTTTTGCTCCAAAATAAGGGGAATTTCAGCCTTTTTACCTCTAAATAAGTGGAATTTCTGTCTTTTTCTCCCAATTAAAGAGAATTTCTGTCTTTCTTGCCCCAAAATAAGGAAAATTTCTGACTTATTTCCTTGAAATAAGTGAAATTTCTGCAATTTTGCCCCAAAATAAGGGAAATTTCTGCCTTTTTGCCCCCAAATAAAGGGAATTTCAGCTTTTTACCTCAAAAAAAAAAAAGGAATTTCTGAATTTTGGCACAAAATATGAATTTCTGCCTTTTTTTCAAAATAAGGAAAATTTCTGCCTTTTTTCCCTGAAATAAGTGAAATTTCTGCAATTTTGCCCGAAAATAAGTGAAATTTCTGCAATTTTGCCCCAAAATAAAAGAAATTTCTGGAATTTTGCCCCAAAATAAGTGGAATTTCTGAGTTTGGCCCCAAAATAAAGAGAATTTCTGACTTTTTGCCCCACAATTAGTAAAATTTCTGCAATTTTGCCCTAAAATAAGAGAAATTTCTGCAATTTTTCCCCATAATAAGGTAAATTTCTGCAACTTTGCCCCAAAATAAGAGGAATTTCTGTTTTTTGCCTCACAATTAGGGAAATTTCTGTTTTTTGATCCACAATTAGGGAAATTTCTGCAATTTTGCCCTAAATAAGGGGAATTTCTGCCTTTTGCCCAAAATATGGGGAATTTCTGCCTTTTTGTCCGAAAATAAGAAGAATGCCTACCTTTTTGCCATAAAAAAGGGAAATTTCTTCATTTTTGCTCCAAAATAAGGGGAACTTTTGCCTTTTTGCCTCTAAATAAGTGGAATTTCTGTCTTTTTCCCCCAAAACAAAGGGAATTTCTGTATTTTTGCCCCAAAATAAGAAAAATTTCTGACTTTTTACCCTGAATTAAGTGAAATTTCTGCAAATTGCCCCAAAATAAGGGAAATTTCTGCATTTTTGCCCCCAAATAAGGGGAATTTCAGCCTTTTTACTTCAAAATAAAAGAAATTTCTGCATTTTTGCAACAAAATATTAGGAATTTCTGCATTTTTGCCGCAAAATATTAGGAATTTCTGCCTTTTTGTCCGAAAATAAGAAGACTGCCTACCTTTTTGCCATAAAGAAGGGAAATTTCTTCATTTTTGCTCCAAAATAAGGGGAATTTCTGCTTTTTTGCCTCTAAATAAGTGGAATTTCTGTCTTTTTCCCCCAAAACAAAGGGAATTTCTGTTTTTTGCCCCAAAATAAAGAAAATTTCTGACTTAGTACCCTGAAATAATTGAAATTTCTGCAATTTTGCTCCAAAATAAGGGAAATTTCTGCCTTTTTGCCCCCAAATAAGGGGAATTTTAGCCTTTTTACCTCAAAATTAGTGAAATTTCTGCATTTTTGCCACAAAATATTAGGAATTTCTGCCTTTTTGCCCCAAAATAAGAAAAATTTCTCCCTATTTTCCCTGAAATAAGTGAAATTTCTGCAATTTTGCCCCAAAATAAGTGAAATTTCTGCAATTTTGCCCCAAAATAAGTGAAATTTCTGCAATTTTGCCCCAAAATAAGGGAAATTTCTGGAATTTTGCCCAAAAATAAGTGGAATTTCTGAGTTTTGCCCCAAAATAAAGAGAATTTCTGTCTTTATGCCCCAACATATAGGGAATTTCTGCCTTTTTACTTCACAATGAAAGGAATTTCTGCAATTTTGCTCCAAAATACGGGGAATTTCTGCCTTTCTGCCCGAAAATAAGAAGAATGCATACCTTTTTGCCATAAAAAAGAGAAATTTCTTAATTTTTGCTCCAAAATAAGGTGAATTTCTGCTTTTTTGCCTCTAAATAAGTGGAATTTCTGTCTTTTTCCCCCAAAAACAAAGGGAATTTCTGTCTTTTTTGACCCAAAATAAGGAAAATTACTGACTTATTACCGTGAAATAAGTGAATTTTCAGCAATTTTGCCCCAAAATAAAAGAAATTTCTGCCTTTTTGCCCCTAAATAAGGGGAATTTCAGCCTTTTTACCTCAAAATAAGGGGAATTTCTGCATTTTTGCCACAAAATATTAGGAATTTCTGCCTTTTTGCCCCAAAATAAGAAAAATTTCTGCCTATTTTCCCTGAAATAAGTGAAATTTCTGCAATTTTGCAACAAAATAAGTGAAATTTCTTTTTTTTGCCCCTAAATAAGGGGAATTTCAGCCTTTTACCTCAAAATAAGGGGAATTTCTGCATTTTTGCCCCAAAATTTGGGAAATTTCTGCCTTTTTTCCCCAAAATAGGAAAAATTTCTGCAATTTTGTACCAAAATAATACAAATTTCTGCCTTTTTGCCTCCAAATAAGAAAATTTCTGCTTTTTTTCTGAAATAAGAGAAATTTGGGCAATTTTGCCCCAAAATAAGTGAAATTTCTGCAATTTTGCCCCAAAATAAGTGAAATTTCTGGAATTTTGCCCCAAAATAAATGGTATTTCTGAGTTTTGCCCCCAAAAAAGGAGAATTTCTGTTATTTTGCTCCAACAGATAGGGAATTTCTGCCTTTTTGCCCCACAATTAGGTGAATTTCTGAAATTTTGATCCAAAATAAGGGGAATTTCTGCATTTTTGCCTCTAAATAAGTGGAATTTCTGCCTTTCTCTCCCCAAACAAAGGGAATTTCTGTCTTTTTTGCCCCAAAATAAGGAAAATTTCTGACTTATTACCCTGAAATAAGTGAAATTTCTGCAATTTTGCCCCAAAATTAGGGAAATTTCTGCTTTTTTGCCCCCAAATAAAGGGAATTTCAGCCTTTTTAACTCAAAAAAAGGGGAATTTCTGAATTTAGGCACAAAATATTATGAATTTCTGCCTTTTTGTCCCAAAATAAGGAAAATTTCTGCCTTTTTTCCCTAAAATAAGTGAAATTTCTGCAATTTTGCCCCAAAATAAAAGAAATTTCTGGAATTTTGCCCCAAAATAAGTGGAATTTCTCAGTTTTGCCCCAAAATAAAGAGAATTTCTGCCTTCTTGCCCTACAATTATTAAAATTTCTGCAATTTTGCGCTAAAATAAGGGAAATTTCTGCAATTTTTCCCCATAATAAGGGAAATTTCTGCAACTTTGCCCCAAAATAAGGGGAATATCTGTTTTTTGCCCCACAATTAGGGAAATATCTGTTTTTTGCCCCACAATTAGAGAAATTTCTGCAATTTTGCCCTAAATAAGGGGAATTTCTGCCTTTTTTCCCTAAAATAAGTGAAATTTCTGCAATTTTGCCCCAAAATAAAAGAAATTTCTGGAATTTTGCCCCAAAATAAGTGGAATTTCTCAGTTTTGCCCCAAAATAAAGAGAATTTCTGCCTTCTTGCCCTACAATTATTAAAATTTCTGCAATTTTGCGCTAAAATAAGGGAAATTTCTGCAATTTTTCCCCATAATAAGGGAAATTTCTGCAACTTTGCCCCAAAATAAGGGGAATATCTGTTTTTTTGCCCCACAATTAGGGAAATATCTGTTTTTTGCCCCACAATTAGGGAAATTTCTGCAATTTTGCCCTAAATAAGGGGAATTTCTGCCTTTTGCCCCAAAATATGTGGAATTTCTGCCTTTTTGTCCGAAAATAAGAAGAATGCCTAACTTATTGCCATAAAAAAGGGAAATTTCTTAATTTTTGCTCCAGAATAAGGGGAATTTCTGCTTTTTTGCCTCTAAATAAGTGGAATTTCTGTCTTTTTCCCCCAAAACAAAGGGAATTTCTGTTTTTTTGGCCCAAAATAGGAAAAATTTCTGACTTATTACCCTGAAATAAGTGAAATTTCTGCAAATTGCCCCAAAATAAGGGAAATTTCTGCATTTTTGCACCCAAATAAGGGGAATTTCAGCCTTTTAACCTCAAAATAAAAGAAATTTCTGCATTTTTGCCACAAAATATTAGGAATTTCTGCATTTTTGCCACAAAATATTAGGAATTTCTGCCTTTTTGCCCTAAAATAAGTCAAATTTCTGCCTTTTTTCCCTGAAATGATTGAAATTTCTGCAATTTTGCCCCAAAATAAGTGAAATTTCTTGCTTTTTGCCCCCAAATAAGGGGATTTTCAGCATTTTTACCTCAAAATAAGGGGAATTTCTGCATTTTTGTCCCAAAATATGGGAAATTTCTGCCTTTTTTCCTCAAAATAAGAAAAATTTGTGCAATTTTGTACCAAAATAATACAAATTTCTGCCTTTTTGCACGCAAATAAGAAAATTTCTGCTTTTGTTCTGAAATAAGTGAAATTTCTGCAATTTTGCCCCAAAATAATTGAAATTTCTGCAATTTTGCCCCAAAATAAGTGAAATTTCTGGAATTTTGACCCAAAATAAGTGGAATTTCTGAGTTTTGCCCCCAAAATAAGGAGAATTTCTGTTATTTTGTCCCAACATATAGGGAATTTCTGCCTTTTTGCCCCACAATTAGGGGAATTTCTGAAATTTTGCTCCAAAATAAGGGGAATTTCTACTTTTGCCTCTAAATAAGTGGAATTTCTGCCTTTTTCTCCCAAAACAAAGGGAATTTCTGTATTTTTTGCCCCAAAATAAGGAAAATTTCTGACTTATTACCCTGAAATAAGTGAAATTTCTGCAATTTTGCCCCAAAATAAAGGAAATTTCTGCCTTTTTGCCCCCAAATAAAGGGAATTTCAGCCTTTTTACCTCAAAATATGGGGGATTTCTGAATTTTGGCACAAAATATTATGAATTTCTTTCTTTTTGCCCCAAAATAATGAAAATTTCTGCCTTTTTTCCCTGAAATAAGTGAAATTTCTGCAATTTTGCCCCAAAATATAAGAAATTTCTGGAATTTTGCCCCAAAATAAGTGGAATTTCTCATTTTTGCCCCAAAATAAAGGGAATTTCTGCCTTTTTGCCCTACAATTATTAAAATTTCTGCAATTTTGCGCTAAAATAAGGGAAATTTCTGCAATTTTTCCCCATAATAAGGGAAATTTCTGCAACTTTGCCCCAAAATAAGGGGAATATCTGTTTTTTGCCCCACAATTAGGGAAATTTCTGCAAATTGCCCCAAAATAAGGGAAATTTCTGCATTTTTGCCCCCAAGTAAGGGGAATTTCAGCCTTTTTACCTCAAAATAAAAGAAATTTCTGCATTTTTGCCACAAAATATTAGGAATTTCTTCATTTTTGCCACAAAATATTAGGAATTTCTGCCTTTTTGTCCGAAAATAAGAAGAATGCCTAACTTTTTGCCGTAAAGAAGGGAAATTTCTTCATTTTTGCTCCAAAATAAGTGGAATTTCTGCTTTTTTGCCTCTAAATAAGTGTAATTTCTGTCTTTTTCCCCCAAAACAAAGGGAATTCCTGTTTTTTGCCCCAAAATAAGGAAAATTTCTGACTTATTACCCTGAAATAAGTGAAATTTCTGCAATTTTGCTCCAAAATAAGGAAAATTTCTGCCTTTTTGCTCCCAAATAAGGGGAATTTCAGCCTTTTTACCTCAAAATAAGGGAAATTTCTGCATTTTTGCCACAAAATATTAGGAATTTCTGCCTTTTTGCCCTAAAATAAGTCAAATTTCTGCCTTTTTTCCCTGAAATGAGTGAAATTTCTGCAATTTTGCTTCAAAATAAGTGAAATTTCTTGCTTTTTGCCCCCAAATAAGGGGAATTTCAGCATTTTTACCTCAAAATAAGGGGAATTTCTGCATTTTTGCCCCAAAATATGGGAAATTTCTGCCTTTATTCCTCAAAATAAGAAAAATTTGTGCAATTTTGTACCAAAATAATACAAATTTCTGCCTTTTTGCACGCAAATAAGAAAATTTCTGCTTTTGTTCTGAAATAAGTGAAATTTCTGCAATTTTGCCCCAAAATAATTGAAATTTCTGCAATTTTGCCCCAAAATAAGTGAAATTTCTGGAATTTTGACCCAAAATAAGTGGAATTTCTGAGTTTTGCCCCCAAAATAAGGAGAATTTCTGTTATTTTGTCCCAACATATAGGGAATTTCTGCCTTTTTGCCCCACAATTAGGGGAATTTCTGAAATTTTGCTCCAAAATAAGGGGAATTTCTACTTTTGCATCTAAATAAGTGGAATTTCTGCCTTTTTCTCCCAAAACAAAGGGAATTTCTGTCTTTTTTGCCCCAAAATAAGGAAAATTTCTGACTTATTACCCTGAAATAAGTGAAATTTCTGCAATTTTGCCCCAAAATAAAGGAAATTTCTGCCTTTTTGCCCCCAAATAAAGGGAATTTCAGCCTTTTTACCTCAAAATATGGGGAATTTCTGAATTTTGGCACAAAATATTATGAATTTCTTTCTTTTTGCCCCAAAATAAGGAAAATTTCTGCCTTTTTTCCCTGAAATAAGTGAAATTTCTGCAATTTTGCCCCAAAATATAAGAAATTTCTGGAATTTTGCCCCAAAATAAGTGAAATTTCTCATTTTTGCCCCAAAATAAAGAGAATTTCTGCCTTTTTGCTCCACATTTATTAAAATTTCTGCAATTTTGCCCTAAAATAAGAAATTTCTGCAATTTTTCTCCATAATAAGAGAAATTTCTGCAACTTTGCCCCAAAATAAGGGGAATTTCTGTTTTTTGCCCCACAATTAGGAAAATTTCTGTTTTTTGCCCCACAATTAGGGAAATTTCTGCAATATTGCCCTAAATAAGGGGAATTTCTGCCTTTTGCCCCAAAATATGGGGAATTTCTGCCTTTTTGTCCGAAAATAAGAAGAATGCCTACCTTTTTGCCATAAAAAAGGGAAATTTCTTCATTTTTGCTCCAAAATAAGGGGAATTTCTGCTTTTTTGCCTCTAAATAAGTGGAATTTCTGTGTTTTTCCCCCAAAACAAAGGGAATTTCTGTATTTTTTGCCCCAAAATAAGGAAAATTTCTGACTTATTACCCTGAAATAAGTGAAATTTCTGCAATTTTGCCCCAAAATAAGTAAAATTTCTGCCTTTTTGCCCTTAAATAAGGGGAATTTCAGCCTTTTTACCTCAAAATAAAAGGAATTTCAGCCTTTTTACCTCAAAATAAGGGAAACTTCTACATTTTTGCCACAAAATATTAGGAATTTCTGCCTTTTTGCCCCCAAATAAGGTTAATTTCAGCCTTTTTACCTAAAAATAAGAAGAATTTCTGCATTTTTGCCCCAAAATATGGGAAATTTCTGCCTTTTTGCCCCAAAATAAAAAAAAATTTCTGCCATTTTGTGCCAAAATAAAAGAAATTTCTGCCTTTTTGCTTCAAAATAAAAAAATTTCTCCCTTTTTTCTGAAATAAGTGAAATTTCTGCAATTTTGCCCCAAAATAAGTGAAATTTCTGCAATTATGCCCCAAAATAAGGGAAATTTCTGGAATTTTGCCTCAAAATAAGTGGAATTTCTGAGTTTTGCCCCAAAATAAGGAGAATTTCTGTCTTTTCCCCCAATATATAGGAAATATCTGCCTTTTTGACCCACAATTAGGGGAATTTCTGCAATTTTGCTCCAAAATACGGGGTATTTCTGCCTTTTTGCCCGAAAATAAGAAGAATGCTTACATTTTGCCATAAAAAAAGGAAATTTCTTCATTTTTGCTCTAAAATAAGGGGAATTTCTGCTTTTTTGCCTCTAAATAAGTGGAATTTCTGTCTTTTTCCCCCAAAACAAAGCGAATTTCTCTCTTTTTTGCCCCAAAATAAGGAAAATTTCTGACTTATTACCCTGAAATAAGTGAAATTTCTGCAATTTTGCCCCAAAATAAGGGAAATTTCTGCATTTGCCCCCAAATAAGGGGTATTTCAGCCTTTTTACCTCAAAATTATGTGAATTTCTGCATTTTTGCCAAAAAATATTGGAATTTCTGCCTTTTTGCCCCAAAATAAGTGAAATTTCTGCAATTTTGCCCCAAAATATGGGAAATTTCTGGAATTTTGCCCCACAATAAGTGTAATTATTTAGTTCTGCCCCAAAATAAAGAGAATTTCTTTCTTTATGCCCACATATAGGGAATTTCTGCCTTTTTGCCCCAAAATTAGGGGAATTTCTGCAATTTTGCTCCAAAATACAGGGAATTTCTGCCTTTTTGCCTGAAAATAAGAAGAATGCATACCTTTTTGCCTTAAAAAAGGAAAATTTATTCATTTTTGCTCCAAAATAAGGGGAATTTCTGCTTTTTTGCCTTTAAATAAGTGGAATTTCTGTATTTTTCCCCCCAAACAAAGGGAATTTCTGTCTTTTTGCCCCAAAATAAAAAAAATTTCTGACTTTTTACCCTGAAATAAGTGAAATTTCTTCCATTTTTTCCCCAAAATAAGGGAAATTTCTGCCTTTTTGCCCCCAAATAAGGGGAATTTCAGCATTTTTACCTCAAAATAAGGGAAATTTCTGCATTTTTGCAACAAAATATTAGGAATTTCTGCATTTTTGCCACAAAATATTAGGAATTTCTGCATTTTTGCCTCTAAATAAGTGGAATTTCTGTTTTTTTCCCCCAAAACAAAGGGAATTTCTGTCTTTTTGCCCCAAGATTAAAAAAATTTCTGACTTATTACCCTGAAATAAGTGAAATTTCTTCCATTTTTCTCCAAAATAAAGGAAATTTCTGCCTTTTTGCTCCCATATAAAGGAAATTTCAGCCTTTTTACCTCAAAATAAGGGGAATTTCTACATTTTTGCCACAAAATATTTAGAATTTGTGCCTTTTTGCCCAAAAAAAAGGAAAATTTCTGCAATTTTTCCCTGAAATAAGTGAAATTTCTGCAATTTTGCCCCAAAATAAGGGAAATTTCTTCTTTTTGCCCCCAAATAATGGGAATTTCAGCCTTTTTACCTAAAAATAAGGGGAATTTCTGCATTTTTGCCCCAAAATATGGGAAATTTCGGCCTTTTTGCCCCAAAATAAAAAAAATTTCTGCCATTTTGTACCAAAATAAAAGATATTTTTGCCTTTTTGCTTCAAAATAAGAAAATTTCTCCCCTTTTTCTGAAATAAGTGAAATTTCTGCAATTTTGCCCCAAAATAAGTGAAATTTCTGCAATTTTGCCCCAAAATAAGTGAAATTTCTGGAATTTTGCCCCAAAATAAGTGGAATTTCTGAGTTTTACCCCAAAATAAGGAGAATTTCTGTCTTTATGCCTTAACATATAGGGAATTTCTGCCTTTTTGCCCCACAATTAGGGGAATTTCTGCAATTTTGCTCCAAAATACGGGGAATTTCTGCCTTTTTGCCCGAAAATAAGAAAAATGCATACCTTTTTGCCATAAAAAAGGGAAATTTCTTCATTTTTGCTCCAAAATAAAAGGAATTTCTGCTTTTTTGCCTCTAAATAAGTGGAATTTCTGTCTTTTTCCCCCAAAACAAAGCGAATATCTCTCTTTTTTGCCCCAAAATAAGGAAAATTTCTGACTTATTACCCTGAAATAAGTGAAATTTCTGCAATTTTGCCCCAAAATAAGGGAAATTTCTGCATTTGCCCACAAATAAGGGGAATTTCAGCATTTTTACCTCAAAATAAGGTCAATTTCTGCATTTTTGCCAAAAAATATTGGAATTTCTGCCTTTTTGCTTCAAAATAAGTGAAATTTCTGCAAATTTGCCCCAAAATATGGGAAATTTATGGAATTTTGCCCCAAAATAAGTGGAATTTCTGAGTTCTGCTCCAAAATAAAGAGAATTTCTGGCTTTATGCCCACATATAGGGAATTTCTGCTTTTTTGCCCCAAAATTAGGGGAATTTCTGCAATTTTGCTCCAAAATACGGGGTATTTCTGCCTTATTGCCTGAAAATAAGAAGAATGCATAACTTTTTGCCATAAAAAAGGAAAATTTCTTCATTTTTGCTCCAAAATAAGGGGAATTTCTGCTTTTTTGCCTCTAAATAAGTGGAATTTCTGTATTTTCCCCCCCAAACAAAGGGAATTTCTGTCTTTTTGCCCCAAAATAAAAAAAAATTTCTGACTTATTACCATGAAATAAGTGAAATTTCTTCCATTTTTCTCCAAAATAAGGGAAATTTCTGCCTTTTTGCCCCCAAATAAGGGGAATTTCAGCATTTTTACCTCAAAATAAGGGAAATTTCTGCATTTTTGCAACAAAATATTAGGAATTTCTGCATTTTTGCCACAAAATATTAGGAATTTCTGCCTTTTTGCCCCAAAATATGGGAAATTTCTGCTTTTTTGCCCAAAAATAAAAAAAAATTTCTGCAATTTTGTACCAAAATAAAAGAAATTTCTGCCTTTTTGCCCCAAAATAAGAAAATTTATCCTTTTTTTCTGAAATAAGTGAAATATCTGCAATTTTGCCCCAAAATAAGTGAAATTTCTGCAATTTTGCCCCAAAATAAGGGAAATTTCTGGAATTTTGCCCCAAAGAAAGTGGAATTTATGAGTTTTGCCCCAAAATAAAGAGAATTTCTGTCTTTATGCCCCAACATATAAGGATTTTTTGCCTTTTTGCCCCACAATTAGGGGAATATCTGCAATTTTGCTCCAAAATACGTGGATTATCTGCCTTTTTGCCCGAAAATAAGAAGAATGCATACCTTTTTGCCATAAAAAAGGAAAATTTCTTCATTTTTGCTCCAAAATAAGGGGAACTTCTGCTTTTTTGCCTCTAAATAAGTGGAATTTCTGTCTCTTTCCTTCAAAACAAAGGGAATTTCTGTCTTTTTGCCCCAAAATAAAAAAAATTTCTGACTTATTACCCTGAAATAAGTGAAATTTCTTCCATTTTTCTCCAAAATAAGGAAAATTTCTGCCTTTTTGCCCCCAAATAAAGGAAATTTCAGCCTTTTTACCTCAAAATAAGGGTATTTGTACATTTTTGCCACAAAATATTTAGAATTTCTGCGTTTTTGCCCAAAAATAAGGAAAATTTCTGCCCTTTTTCCCTGAGATAAGTGAAATTTCTGCAATTTTGAACCAAAATAAGGGAAATTTTTCTTTTTTGCCTCCACATTAGGGGAATTTCAGCCTTTTTACCTAAAAATAAGGGGAATTTCTGCATTTTTGCCCCAAAATATGGGAAATTTCTGCCTTTTTGCCCCAAAATAAAAAAAAATTTCTGCCATTTTGTACCAAAATAAAAGAAATTTCTGCCTTTTTGCTTCAAAATAAGAAAATTTCTCCCTTTTTTCTGAAATAAGTGAAATTTCTGCAATTTTGCCACAAAATAAGTGAAATTTCTGCAATTTTGCCCTAAAATAAGGGAAATTTCTGGAATTTTGCCTCAAAATAAGTGGAATTTCTGAATTTTGCCCCAAAATAAGGAGAATTTCTGTCTTTTCCCCCAATATATAGGGAATATCTGCCTTTTTGCCCCACAATTAGGGGATTTTCTGCAATTTGGTCCAAAATACGGGGTATTTCTGCCTTTTTGCGCGAAAATAAGAAGAATGCATACCTTTTTGCCATAAAAAAAAGAAATTTCTTCATTTTTGCTCCAAAATAAGGGGAATTTCTACTTTTAAGCCTCTAAATAAGTGGAATTTCTGTTTTTTTCCCAAACAAAGGGAATTGCTGTATTTTTGACCCAAAATAAGGAAAATTTCTGACTTATTACCGTGAAATAAGTGAAATTTCAGCAATTTAGCCCCAAAATAAGAGAAATTTTTTCCTTTTTGCCCCCAAATAAGGAGAATTTCAGCCTTTTTACCTCAAAATAAGGGGAATATCTGCATTTTTGCCCCAAAATATGGGAAATTACTGCCCTTTTGCCCCAAAATAAGAAAAATTTCTGCAACTTTGTAACAAAATAAAAGAAATTTCTGCCTTTTTGCCCCAAAATAAAAAAAATTCTTCTTTTTTTCTGAAATAAGTGAAATTTCTGCAATTTTGCCCCAAAATAAGAAAAATTTCTGAAATTTTGCCCCAAAATAAGTGGAATTTCTGCAATTTTGCCCCAAAATAAGGGTAATTTCTGGAATTTTGCCCCAAAATAAGTGGAATTTCTGAGTTCTGCCCCAAAATAAGGAGAATTTCTGTCTTTATGCCCCAACATATAGGGAATTTCTGACTTTTTGCCTCAAAATTAGGCGAAATTCTGCAATTTAGCTCCAAAATACGAGGAATTTCTGCCTTTTTGCCCGAAAATAAGAAGAATGCATACCTTTTTGCCATAAAAAAAAGAAATTTCTTCATTTTTGCTCCAAAATAAGGGGAATTTCTACTTTTAAGCCTCTAAATAAGTGGAATTTCTGTTTTTTTCCCAAACAAAGGGAATTTCTGTATTTTTGCCTCAAAATAAGGAAAATTTCTAACTTATTACCGTGAAATAAGTGAAATTTCAGCAATTTTGCCCCAAAATAAGCGAAATTTTTTCCTTTTTTCCCCCAAATAAGGGGAATTTCAGCCTTTTTACCTCAAAATAAGGGGAATTTCTGCATTTTTGCCCCAAAATATGAGAAATTTCTGCCCTTTTGCCCCAAAATAAGAAAAATTTAGCAACTTTGTAACAAAATAAAAGAAATTTCTGCCTTTTTGCCTCAAAATATAAAAATTACTCCTTTTTTTCTGAAATAAGTGAAATTTCTGCAATTTTGCCCCAAAATAAGGGAAATTTCTGGAATTTTGCCCCAAAATAAGTGGAATTTCTGAGTTTTACCCCAAAATAAGGAGAATTTCTGTCTTTATGCCTTAACATATAGGGAATTTCTGCATTTTGCTTCACAATTAGGGGAATTTCTGCAATTTTGCTCCAAAATACAGGAAATTTTTACCTTTTTGCCCGAAAATAAGAAGAATGCATACCTTTTTGCCATAAAAAATGGAAATTTCTTCATTTTTGCTCCAAAATAAGGGGAATTTCTGCTTTTTTGCCTCTAAATAAGTGGAATTTCTGTCTTTTTCCCCCCAAAACAAAGGGAATTTCTGTCTTTTTTGCCCCAAAATACGGAAAATTTCTGACTTATTACCCTGAAGTAAGTGAAATTTCTGCAATTTTGCCCCAAAATGAAGGAAATTTCTGCCTTTTTGCCCCCAAATAAAAAAAATATCAGCCTTTTTACCTCAGAATAAGGGAATTTTCTGTATTTTTTCCCCAAAATAAGGTAAATTTCTGCCTTTTTGCCCCCAAATAAGGGGAATTTCAGCATTTTTAACTCAAAATAAGAAAAATTTCTGCATTTTTGCAACAAAATATTAGGAATTTCTGCCTTTTGCCCCAAAATAAGAAAATTTCTCCTTTTTTTTGAAATAAGTGAAATTTCTGCAATTTTGCCCCAAAATAAGTGAAATTTCTGCAATTTTGCCCCAAGATAAAGGAAATTTCTGGAATTTTGCCCAAAAGTAAGTGGAATTTATGAGTTTTACCCCAAAAGAAGAAGAATTTCTGTCTTTCTGCCCCAACATATAGAGAATTTCTGCCTTTTTGCCCCACAATTTTGGGAATTTCTGCAATTTTCATCCAAAATACAGGGAATTTCTGCCTTTTTGCCTGAAAATAAGAAGAATGCATACCTTTTTGCAATAAAAATGGAAATTTCTTCATTTTTGCTCCAAAAAAGGGGAATTTCTGCTTTTTTGCCTCTAAATAAGTGGAATTTCTGTCTTTTTCCCAAAAAACAAAGGGAATTTTTTTTTTGCCCCAAAATAAGGAAAATTTCTGACTTATTACCCTGAAATAAGTGAAATTTCTGCAATTTTGCCACAAAATAAGGGAAATTTCTGCCTTTTTGCCTTCAAATAAGGGGAATTTCAGCCTTTTTAACTCAAAATCAGGGGAATTTCTGCATTTTTGCCCCAAAATATGGGAAATTTCTGCCTTTTTGCCCCAAAATAAATTAAATTTCTGCAATTTTGTACCAAAATAAAAGAAATTTCTGCCTTTTTGCCCCAAAATAAGAAAATTTCTCCTTTTTTTCTGAAATAAGTGAAATTTCTGCAATTTTGCCCCAAAATATGTGAAATTTCTGCAATTTTGCCCCAAAATAAGGGAAATTTCTGGAATTTTGCCCCAAAGTAAGTGGAATTTATGAGTTTTAACTTAAAATAAGGAGAATTTCTGTCTTTCTGCCCCAACATATAGGGAATTTCTGCCTTTTTGCCCCACAATTAGGGGAATTTCTGCAATTTTGCTCCAAAATACAGGGAATTTCTGCCTTTTTGCCCGAAAATGAGAAGAATGCATACCTTTTTGCCATAAAAAAGGGAAATTTCTTCATTTTTGCTCCAAAATAAAAGGAATTTCTGCTTTTTTGCCTCTAAATAAGTGGAATTTCTGTTTTTTTCCCCCAAACAAATCGAATTTCTCTGTTTTTTGCCCCTAAATAAGGAAAATTTTTGACTTATTACCCTGAGATAAGTGAAATTTCTGCAATTTTGCCCGAAAATAAGGGAAATTTCTGCATTTGCCCACAAATAAGGGGAATATCAGCCTTTTTACCTCAAAATAAGGGGAATTTCTGCATGTTTGCCAAAAAATATTAGAATTTCTGCATTTTCGCCCCAAAATAAGGGTAATTTCTGCCTATTTTCTCTAAAATAAGTGAAATTTCTGCAATTTTGCCCCAAAATAAGTGAAATTTCTGCAATTTTGCCCCAAATAAGTGGAATTTCTGAGTTCTGCCCCAAAATAAAGAGAATTTCTGTCTTTATGCCCCAACATAAAAGGAATTTTTGCCTTTTTGCCCCACAATTAGGGGAATTTCTGCAATTTTGCTCCAAAATATGTGGAATTTCTGCCTTTTTGCCCAAAAAATAAGAAGAATGCATACCTTTTTGCAATAAAAAAAGAAAATTTCTTCATTTTTGCTCCAAAATAAGGGGAATTTCTGCTTTTTTGCCTCTAAATAAGTGGAATTTCTGTCTTTTTCCCCCAAAACAAAGGGAATTTCTGTCTTTTTGCCCCAAAATAAAAAAAATTTCTGACTTATTACCCTGAAATAAGTGAAATTTCTTCCATTTTTCTCCAAAATAAGGGAAATTTCTGCCTTATTGCCCCCAAATAAAGGAAATTTCAGCCTTTTTACTTCAAAATAAGCGGAATTTCTACATTTTTGCCACAAAATATTTAGAATTTCTGCCTTTTTGCCCAAAAATAAGGAAAATTTCTGCCCTTTTTTCCTGATATAAGTGAAATTTCTGCAATTTTGCCCCAAAATAAGGAAAATTTCTGCTTTTTGCCCCCAAATAAGTGGAATTTCAGCATTTTTACCTAAAAATAAAAAAAAATTTCTGCATTTTTGCCCCAAAATATGGGAAATTTCTGCCTTTTTGCCCAAAAATAAGAAAAATTTCTGCCATTTTGTACCAAAATAAAAGAAATTTCTGCCTTTTTGCTTCAAAATAAGAAAATTTCTTTTTTTTTTCTGAAATAAGTGAAATTTCTGCAATTTTGCCCCAAAATAAGGGAAATTTCTGCAATTTTGCCCCAAAATAAGTGGAATTTCTGAGTTTTACCCCAAAATAAGGAGAATTTCTGTCTTTATGCCCCAACATATAGGTAATTTCTGCCTTTTTGCCCCACAATTAGGGGAATTTCTGCAATTTTGCTCCAAAATACGGGGAATTTCTGCCTTGTTGCCCGAAAATAAGAAGAATGCATAACTTTGCCATAAAAAAGGGAAATTTCTTCATTTTTGGTCCAAAATAAGGGGAATTTCTGCTTTTTTGCCCCAAAATAAGGAAAATTTCTGGCTTATTACCCTGAAATAAGTGAAATTTCTGCAATTTTGCCCGAAAATAAGGGAAATTTCTGCATTTGCCCACAAATAAGGGGACTTTCAGCCTTTTTACCTCAAAATAAGGTGAATTTGTGCATTTTTGCCAAAAAATATTGGAATTTCTGCCTTTTTGCCCCAAAATAAGTGAAATTTCTGCAATTTTGCCCCAAAATATGGGAAATTTCTGGAATTTTGCCCCAAAATAAGTGGAATTTCTGAGTTCTGCCCCAAAATAAAAAGAATTTCTGTCTTTATGCCCCAATATATAGGGAATTTCTGCCTTTTTGCCCCAAAATTAGGGGAATTTCTGCAATTTTGCTCCAAAATACGGGGAATTTCTGCCTTTTTTGCCTGAAAATAAGAAGAATGCATAGCTTTTTGCCATAAAAAAATTTCTTCATTTTTGCTAAAAATAAGGGGAATTTCTGCTTTTTTGCCACTAAATAAGTGGAATTTCTGTATTTTTCCCCCCAAACAAAGGGAATTTCTGTCTTTTTGCCCCAAAATAAGAAAAATTTCTGACTTATTACCCTCAAATAAGTGAAATTTCTTCCATTTTTCTCCAGAATAAGGGAAATTTCTGCCTTTTTGCCCCCAAAATAAGGGAAATTTCAGCATTTTTACCTCAAAATAAGGGAAATTTCTGCATTTTTGCAACAAAATATTAGGAATTTCTGCATTTTAGCCACAAAATATTAGGAATTTCTGCCTTTTTGCCCCAAAATAAGAAAATTTATCCTTTTTTTGAAACAAGTGAAATTTCTGCAATTTTGTTCCAAAGTAAGTGAAATTTCTGCAATTTTGCCCCAAAATAAGGGAAATTTCTGGAATTTTGCCCAAAAGTAAGTGGAATTTATGAGTTTTACCCCAAAAGAAGAAGAATTTCTGTCTTTCTGCCCCAACATATAGAGAATTTCTGCCTTTTTGCCCCACAATTTTGGGAATTTCTGCAATTTTCATCCAAAATACAGGGAATTTCTGCCTTTTTGCCCGAAAATAAGAAGAATGCATACCTTTTTGCAATAAAAAATGGAAATTTCTTCATTTTTGCTCCAAAATAAGGGGAATTTCTGCTTTTTTGCCTCTAAATAAGTGGAATTTCTGTCTTTTTCCCAAAAAACAAAGAGAATTTTTTTTTGCCCCAAAATAAGGAAAATTTCTGACTTATTACCCTGAAATAAGTGAAATTTCTGCAATTTTGCCACAAAATAAGGGAAATTTCTGCCTTTTTGCCTTCAAATAAGGGGAATTTCAGCCTTTTTAACTCAAAATCAGGGGAATTTCTGCATTTTTGCCCCAAAATATGGGAAATTTCTGCCTTTTTGCCCCAAAATAAATTAAATTTCTGCAATTTTGTACCAAAATAAAAGAAATTTCTGCCTTTTTGCCCCAAAATAAGAAAATTTCTCCTTTTTTTCTGAAATAAGTGAAATTTCTGCAATTTTGCCCCAAAATATGTGAAATTTCTGCAATTTTGCCCCAAAATAAGGGAAATTTCTGGAATTTTGCCCCAAAGTAAGTGGAATTTATGAGTTTTAACTTAAAATAAGGAGAATTTCTGTCTTTCTGCCCCAACATATAGGGAATTTCTGCCTTTTTGCCCCACAATTAGGGGAATTTCTGCAATTTTGCTCCAAAATACAGGGAATTTCTGCCTTTTTGCCCGAAAATGAGAAGAATGCATACCTTTTTGCCATAAAAAAGGGAAATTTCTTCATTTTTGCTCCAAAATAAAAGGAATTTCTGCTTTTTTGCCTCTAAATAAGTGGAATTTCTGTTTTTTTCCCCCAAACAAATCGAATTTCTCTGTTTTTTGCCCCTAAATAAGGAAAATTTTTGACTTATTACCCTGAGATAAGTGAAATTTCTGCAATTTTGCCCGAAAATAAGGGAAATTTCTGCATTTGCCCACAAATAAGGGGAATATCAGCCTTTTTACCTCAAAATAAGGGGAATTTCTGCATGTTTGCCAAAAAATATTAGAATTTCTGCATTTTCGCCCCAAAATAAGGGTAATTTCTGCCTATTTTCTCTAAAATAAGTGAAATTTCTGCAATTTTGCCCCAAAATAAGTGAAATTTCTGCAATTTTGCCCCAAAATAAGTGGAATTTCTGAGTTCTGCCCCAAAATAAAGAGAATTTCTGTCTTTATGCCCCAACATAAAAGGAATTTTTGCCTTTTTGCCCCACAATTAGGGGAATTTCTGCAATTTTGCTCCAAAATATGTGGAATTTCTGCCTTTTTGCCCAAAAAATAAGAAGAATGCATACCTTTTTGCCATAAAAAAAGAAAATTTCTTCATTTTTGCTCCAAAATAAGGGGAATTTCTGCTTTTTTGCCTCTAAATAAGTGGAATTTCTGTCTTTTTCCCCCAAAACAAAGGGAATTTCTGTCTTTTTGCCCCAAAATAAAAAAAATTTCTGACTTATTACCCTGAAATAAGTGAAATTTCTTCCATTTTTCTCCAAAATAAGGGAAATTTCTGCCTTATTGCCCCCAAATAAAGGAAATTTCAGCCTTTTTACTTCAAAATAAGCGGAATTTCTACATTTTTGCCACAAAATATTTAGAATCTGCCTTTTTGCCCAAAAATAAGGAAAATTTCTGCCCTTTTTTCCTGATATAAGTGAAATTTCTGCAATTTTGCCCCAAAATAAGGAAAATTTCTGCTTTTTGCCCCCAAATAAGTGGAATTTCAGCATTTTTACCTAAAAATAAAAAAAAATTTCTGCATTTTTGCCCCAAAATATGGGAAATTTCTGCCTTTTTGCCCCAAAATAAGAAAAATTTCTGCCATTTTGTACCAAAATAAAAGAAATTTCTGCCTTTTTGCTTCAAAATAAGAAAATTTCTTTTTTTTTTTCTGAAATAAGTGAAATTTCTGCAATTTTGCCCCAAAATAAGGGAAATTTCTGCAATTTTGCCCCAAAATAAGTGGAATTTCTGAGTTTTACCCCAAAATAAGGAGAATTTCTGTCTTTATGCCCCAACATATAGGTAATTTCTGCCTTTTTGCCCCACAATTAGGGGAATTTCTGCAATTTTGCTCCAAAATACGGGGAATTTCTGCCTTGTTGCCCGAAAATAAGAAGAATGCATAACTTTGCCATAAAAAAGGGAAATTTCTTCATTTTTGGTCCAAAATAAGGGGAATTTCTGCTTTTTTGCCCCAAAATAAGGAAAATTTCTGGCTTATTACCCTGAAATAAGTGAAATTTCTGCAATTTTGCCCGAAAATAAGGGAAATTTCTGCATTTGCCCACAAATAAGGGGACTTTCAGCCTTTTTACCTCAAAATAAGGTGAATTTGTGCATTTTTGCCAAAAAATATTGGAATTTCTGCCTTTTTGCCCCAAAATAAGTGAAATTTCTGCAATTTTGCCCCAAAATATGGGAAATTTCTGGAATTTTGCCCCAAAATAAGTGGAATTTCTGAGTTCTGCCCCAAAATAAAAAGAATTTCTGTCTTTATGCCCCAATATATAGGGAATTTCTGCCTTTTTGCCCCAAAATTAGGGGAATTTCTGCAATTTTGCTCCAAAATACGGGGAATTTCTGCCTTTTTTGCCTGAAAATAAGAAGAATGCATAGCTTTTTGCCATAAAAAAATTTCTTCATTTTTGCTAAAAATAAGGGGAATTTCTGCTTTTTTGCCACTAAATAAGTGGAATTTCTGTATTTTATCCCCCAAACAAAGGGAATTTCTGTCTTTTTGCCCCAAAATAAGAAAAATTTCTGACTTATTACCCTCAAATAAGTGAAATTTCTTCCATTTTTCTCCAGAATAAGGGAAATTTCTGCCTTTTTGTCCCCAAAATAAGGGAAATTTCAGCATTTTTACCTCAAAATAAGGGAAATTTCTGCATTTTTGCAACCAAATATTAGGAATTTCTGCATTTTAGCCACAAAATATTAGGAATTTCTGCCTTTTTGCCCCAAAATAAGAAAATTTCTCCTTTTTTTGAAACAAGTGAAATTTCTGCAATTTTGTTCCAAAATAAGTGAAATTTCTGCAATTTTGCCCCAAAATAAGGGAAATTTCTGGAATTTTGCCCAAAAGTAAGTGGAATTTATGAGTTTTACCCCAAAAGAAGAAGAATTTCTGTCTTTCTGCCCCAACATATAGAGAATTTCTGCCTTTTTGCCCCACAATTTTGGGAATTTCTGAAATTTTCATCCAAAATACAGGGAATTTCTGCCTTTTTGCCCGAAAATAAGAAGAATGCATACCTTTTTGCAATAAAAAATGGAAATTTCTTCATTTTTGCTCCAAAATAAGGGGAATTTCTGCTTTTTTGCCTCTAAATAAGTGGAATTTCTGTCTTTTTCCCAAAAAACAAAGGGAATTTTTTTTTTGCCCCAAAATAAGGAAAATTTCTGACTTATTACCCTGAAATAAGTGAAATTTCTGCAATTTTGCCACAAAATAAGGGAAATTTCTGCCTTTTTGCCTTCAAATAAGGGGAATTTCAGCCTTTTTAACTCAAAATCAGGGGAATTTCTGCATTTTTGCCCCAAAATATGGGAAATTTCTGCCTTTTTGCCCCAAAATAAATTAAATTTCTGTAATTTTGTACCAAAATAAAAGAAATTTCTGCCTTTTTGCCCCAAAATAAGAAAATTTCTCCTTTTTTTTCTGAAATAAGTGAAATTTCTGCAATTTTGCCCCAAAATATGTGAAATTTCTGCAATTTTGCCCCAAAATAAGGGAAATTTCTGGAATTTTGCCCCAAAGTAAGTGGAATTTATGAGTTTTAACTTAAAATAAGGAGAATTTCTGTCTTTCTGCCCCAACATATAGGGAATTTCTGCCTTTTTGCCCCACAATTAGGGGAATTTCTGCAATTTTGCTCCAAAATACAGGGAATTTCTGCCTTTTTGCCCGAAAATGAGAAGAATGCATACCTTTTTGCCATAAAAAAGGGAAATTTCTTCATTTTTGCTCCAAAATAAAAGGAATTTCTGCTTTTTTGCCTCTAAATAAGTGGAATTTCTGTTTTTTTCCCCCAAACAAATCGAATTTCTCTGTTTTTTGCCCCTAAATAAGGAAAATTTTTGACTTATTACCCTGAGATAAGTGAAATTTCTGCAATTTTGCCCGAAAATAAGGGAAATTTCTGCATTTGCCCACAAATAAGGGGAATATCAGCCTTTTTACCTCAAAATAAGGGGAATTTCTGCATGTTTGCCAAAAAATATTAGAATTTCTGCATTTTTGCCCCAAAATAAGGGAAATTTCTGCCTATTTTCTCTAAAATAAGTGAAATTTCTGCAATTTTGCCCCAAAATAAGTGAAATTTCTGCAATTTTGCCCCAAAATAAGTGGAATTTCTGAGTTCTGCCCCAAAATAAAGAGAATTTCTGTCTTTATGCCCCAACATAAAAGGAATTTTTGCCTTTTTGCCCCACAATTAGGGGAATTTCTGCAATTTTGCTCCAAAATATGTGGAATTTCTGCCTTTTTGCTCAAAAAATAAGAAGAATGCATACCTTTTTGCCATAAAAAAAGAAAATTTCTTCATTTTTGCTCCAAAATAAGGGGAATTTCTGCTTTTTTGCCTCTAAATAAGTGGAATTTCTGTCTTTTTCCCCCAAAACAAAGGGAATTTCTGTCTTTTTGCCCCAAAATAAAAAAAATTTCTGACTTATTACCCTGAAATAAGTGAAATTTCTTCCATTTTTCTCCAAAATAAGGGAAATTTCTGCCTTATTGCCCCCAAATAAAGGAAATTTCAGCCTTTTTACTTCAAAATAAGCGGAATTTCTACATTTTTGCCACAAAATATTTAGAATTTCTGCCTTTTTGCCCAAAAATAAAGAAAATTTCTGCCCTTTTTTCCTGATATAAGTGAAATTTCTGCAATTTTGCCCCAAAATAAGGAAAATTTCTGCTTTTTGCCCCCAAATAAGTGGAATTTCAGCATTTTTACCTAAAAATAAAAAAAAAATTTCTGCATTTTTGCCCCAAAATATGGGAAATTTCTGCCTTTTTGCCCCAAAATAAGAAAAATTTCTGCCATTTTGTACCAAAATAAAAGAAATTTCTGCCTTTTTGCTTCAAAATAAGAAAATTTCTTTTTTTTTCTGAAATAAGTGAAATTTCTGCAATTTTGCCCCAAAATAAGGGAAATTTCTGCAATTTTGCCCCAAAATAAGTGGAATTTCTGAGTTTTACCCCAAAATAAGGAGAATTTCTGTCTTTATGCCCCAACATATAGGTAATTTCTGCCTTTTTGCCCCACAATTAGGGGAATTTCTGCAATTTTGCTCCAAAATACGGGGAATTTCTGCCTTGTTGCCCGAAAATAAGAAGAATGCATAACTTTGCCATAAAAAAGGGAAATTTCTTCATTTTTGGTCCAAAATAAGGGGAATTTCTGCTTTTTTGCCCCAAAATAAGGAAAATTTCTGGCTTATTACCCTGAAATAAGTGAAATTTCTGCAATTTTGCCCCAAAATAAGGGAAATTTCTGCCATTTTTGTCCCCAAATAAGGGAAATTTCAGCCTTTTTACCTCAAAATAAGAGGAATTTCTGCATTTTTGCCACAAAATATTAGGAATTTCTGCCTTTTTGCCCAAAAATAAGGAAAATTTCTGCCTTTTTTCCCTGAATAAGTGAAATTTCTGCAATTTTGCCCCAAAATAAAAAAAATTTCTGCCTTTTTGCCCCCAAATAAGGGGAATTTCAGCCTTTTTACTTCAGAATAAGGGGAATTTCTGAATTTTGGCACAAAATATTATGAATTTCTGCCTTTTGCCCCAAAATAAGGAAAATTTCTGCCTTTTTTCCCTGAAATAAGTGAAATTTCTGCAATTTTGCCCCAAAATAAGTGAAATTTCTGCAGTTTTGCCTCAAAATAAAATAAATTTCTGGAATTTTGCCCCAAAATAAGTGGAATTTCTGAGTTCTGCCCCAAAATAAAGAGAATTTCTGCCTTTTTGCCCCACAATTAGTGAAATTTCTGCAATTTTGCCCTAAAATAATGGAAATTTCTGCAATTTTTCCCCATAATAAGAAAAATTTCTGCAATTTTGCCCCAAAATAAGGGGAATTTCTGTTTTTTGCCCCACAATTAGGGAAATTTCTGCAATTTTTCCCTAAATAAAGGGAATTTCTTCCTTTTGCCCCAAAATATGGGGAATTTCTGCCTTTTTGTCTGAAAATAAGAAGAATGCCTACCTTTTTGCCAAAGAAAAGGGAAATTTCTTCATTTTTGCTCCAAAATAAGTAGAACTTTTGCCTTTTTGCCTCTAAATAAGGGAATTTTTGTCTTTTTCCCCCAAAACAAAGGGAATTTATGGTTTTTTTGCCCCAAAATAAGGAAAATTTCTCACTTATTACCCTGAAATAAGTGAAATTTCTAAAAATTGCCCCAAAATAAGAGAAATTTCTGCATTTTTGCCCACAAATAAAAAGAATTTCCGAGTTTTTACCTAAAAATAAGGGAAATTTCTACATTTTTGCAACAAAATATTAGGAATTTCTGCATTGTTGCCACAAAACAAAAATTTTTTCCTTTTTTTTTTGAAATAAGTGAAATTTCTGCAATTTTGCCCCAAAATAAGTGAAATTTCTGCAATTTTGCCCCAAAATAAGGAAAATTTCTGGAATTTTGCCCCAAAGTAAGTGGAATTTATGAGTTTTACCCCAAAATAAAGAGAATTTTGTCTTTCTGCCCAAACATATAGGGAATTTATGCCTTTTTGCCACACAATTAGGAAAATTTCTACAATTTTGCTCCAAAATACGGGGAATTTCTGCCTTTTTGCCCAAAAATAAGAAGAATGCATACCTTTTTGCCATAAAAAAGGGAAATTTCTTCATTTTTGCGCCAATATGAAAGGAATTTTTGCTTTTTTGCCTCTAAATAAGTGAAGTTTCTCTTTTTTTCCCCCAAAACAAAGGGAATTTCTCTTTTTTTTCCCCAAAATAAGGAAAATTTCTGACTTATTACCCTGAAATAAGTGAAATTTTTTCCATTTTTCCCCATAATAATGGAAATTTCTGCCTTTTTGCCCCCAAATAAGGAGAATTTCAGCCTTTTTACCTCAAAATAAAAGGAATTTCTGCATTTTTGACCCAAAATATAGGAAATTTCTGCCTTTTTGCCCCAAAATAAGAAAATTTCTTTTTTTTTCTAAAATAAGTGAAATTTCTGCAATTTTGCCCCAAAATAAGTGAAATTTCTGCAATTTTGCCCCAAAATAAGGGAAATTTCTGGAATTTTGCCTCAAAATAAGTGGAATTTCTGAGTTTTGCCCCAAAATAAGGAGAATTTCTGTCTTTTTGCCCCAACATATAGGGAATTTCGGCCTTTTTGCCCCACAATTGAGAATCTCTGCAATTTTTCTCCAAAATACGGGGTATTTCTTCATTTTTGCCCAAAAATAAGAAGAATCCATAACTTTTTGCCATAAAAAAGAGAAATTTCTTCATTTTTGCTCCAAAATAAGGGGAATTTCTGCTTTTTTGCCTCTAAATAAGTGGAATTTCTGTCTTTTCCGCCAAAACAAAGGGAATTTCTGTCTTTTTTGCTTCAAATTAAGGAAAATTTCTGACTTATTACCCTGAAATAAGTGAAATTTCTGCAATTTTGCCCCGAAAATAAGTGAAATTTCTGCCATTTTTGTCCCCAAATAAGGGAAATTTCAGCCTTTTTATTTCAAAATAAGAGGAATTTCTGCATTTTTGCCACAAAATATTAAGAATTTCTGCCTTTTTGCCCAAAAATAAGGAAAATTTCTGCCTTTTTTTTTTCTGAAATAAGTGAAATTTCTGCAATTTTGCCCCAAAATAAAGAAAATTTCTGCCTTTTTGCCCCCAAATAAGGGGAATTTCAGCCTTTTTACTTCAGAATAAGGGGAATTTCTGAATTTTGGCACAAAATATTATGAATTTCTGCCTTTTGCCCCAAAATAAGAAAAATTTCTGCCTTTTCTCCCTGAAATACGTGAAATTTCTGCAATTTTGCCCCAAAATAAGTGAAATTTCTGCAGTTTTGCCTCAAAATAAAATAAATTTCTGGAATTTTGCCCCAAAATAAGTGGAATTTCTGAGTTTTGCCCCAAAATAAAGAGAATTTCTGCCTTTTTGCCCCACAATTAGTGAAATTTCTGCAATTTTGCCCTAAAATAAGGGAAATTTCTGCAATTTTTCCCCATAATAAAAATTTTCTGCAATTTTGCCCCAAAATAAGGGGAATTTCTGTTTTTTGCCCCACAATTAGAAAAATTTCTGCAATTTTGCCCTAAATAAGGGGAATTTCTGCCTTTTGCCCCAAAATATGGGGAATTTCTGCCTTTTTGTCCGAAAATAAGAAGAATGCCTACCTTTTTGCCATAAAAAAGGGAAATTTCTTCATTTTTGCTCCAAAATAAGGGGAACTTTTGACTTTTTGCCTCTAAATAAGGGAATTTCTGGCTTTTTCCCCCAAAACAAAGGGAATTTATGTTTTTTTTGCCCCAAAATAAGGAAAATTTCTGACTTATTACCGTGAAATAAGTGAAATTTCTGAAAATTGCCCCAAAATAAGGGAAATTTCTGCATTTTTGCCCCCAAATAAAAAGAATTTCCGAGTTTTTACCTCAAACTAAGAGAAATTTCTACATTTTTGCAACAAAATATTAGGAATTTCTGCATTGTTGCCACAAAATATTAGGAATTTCTGCCTTTTTGCCCCAAAATAAGAAAATTTTCCTTTTTTTTTGAAATAAGTGAAATTTCTGCAATTTTGCCCCAAAATAAGTGAAATTTCTGCAATTTTGCCCCAAAATAAGGGAAATTTCTGGAATTTTGCCCCAAAGTAAGTGGAATTTATGAGTTTTACCCCAAAATAAGGAGAATCTTGTCTTTCTGCCCCAACATATAGAGAATTTCTGCCTTTTTGCCCCACAATTAGGAAAATTTCTGCAATTTTGCTCCAAAATACGGGGAATTTCTGCATTTTTGCCCAAAAATAAGAAGAATGCATACCTTTTTGCCATAAAAAGAGAAATTTCTTCATTTTTGCTCCAATATAAACGGAATTTCTGCTTTTTTACCTCTAAATAAGTGGAATTTCTGTCTTTTTCCCCCAAAACAAAGGGAATTTCTCTCTTTTTTCCCCAAAATAAGGAAAATTTCTGACTTATTACCCTGAAATAAGTGAAATTTTTTCCATTTTTCCCCAAAATAATATAAATTTCTGCCTTTTTGCCCCCAAATAAGGAGAATTTCAGCCTTTTTACCTCAAAATAAAAGGAATTTCTGCATTTTTGCCCCAAAATATAGGAAATTTCTGCCTTTTTGCCCCAAAATAAGAAAAATTTCTGCCATTTTGTACCAAAATATAAGAAATTTCTGCCTTTTTGCCCCAAAATAAGAAAATTTCTTTTTTTTTCTAAAATAAGTGAAATTTCTGCAATTTTGCCCCAAAATAAGTGAAATTTCTGCAATTTTGCCCCAAAATAAGGGAAATTTCTGGAATTTTGCCTCAAAATAAGTGGAATTTCTGAGTTCTGCCCCAAAATAAGGAGAATTTCTGCATTTTTGCCCCCAAATAAAAAGAATTTCCGAGTTTTTACCTCAAACTAAGAGAAATTTCTACATTTTTGCAACAAAATATTAGGAATTTCTGCATTGTTGCCACAAAATATTAGGAATTTCTGCCTTTTTGCCCCAAAATAAGAAAATTTTCCTTTTTTTTTGAAATAAGTGAAATTTCTGCAATTTTGCCCCAAAATAAGTGAAATTTCTGCAATTTTGCCCCAAAATAAGGAAAATTTCTGGAATTTTGCCCCAAAGTAAGTGGAATTTATGAGTTTTACCCCAAAATAAGGAGAATCTTGTCTTTCTGCCCCAACATATAGAGAATTTCTGCCTTTTTGCCCCACAATTAGGAAAATTTCTGCAATTTTGCTCCAAAATACGGGGAATTTCTGCATTTTTGCCCAAAAATAAGAAGAATGCATACCTTTTTGCCATAAAAAGAGAAATTTCTTCATTTTTGCTCCAATATAAAAGGAATTTCTGCTTTTTTACCTCTAAATAAGTGGAATTTCTGTCTTTTTCCCCCAAAACAAAGGGAATTTCTCTCTCTTTTCCCCAAAATAAGGAAAATTTCTGACTTATTACCCTGAAATAAGTGAAATTTTTTCCATTTTTCCCCAAAATAATATAAATTTCTGCCTTTTTGCCCCCAAATAAGGAGAATTTCAGCCTTTTTACCTCAAAATAAAAGGAATTTCTGCATTTTTGCCCCAAAATATAGGAAATTTCTGCCTTTTTGCCCCAAAATAAGAAAAATTTCTGCCATTTTGTACCAAAATATAAGAAATTTCTGCCTTTTTGCCCCAAAATAAGGGAAATTTCTGGAATTTTGCCTCAAAATAAGTGGAATTTCTGAGTTTTGCCCCAAAATAAGGAGAATTTCTGTCTTTTTGCCCCAACATATAGGGAATTTCTGCCTTTTTGCCCCACAATTGGGAATCTCTGCAATTTTGCTCCAAAATACGGGGTATTTCTGCATTTTTCCCAAAATAAGAAGAATGCATAACTTTTTGCCATAAATAAGGGAAATTTCTTCATTTTTGCTTCAAAATAAAAGAATTTCTGCTTTTTTGCCTCTAAATAAGTGGAATTTCTGTCTTTCTCCCCCAAAACAAACGGAATTTCTGTCTTTTTTGCCCCAAAATAAAAAAAAAAATTCTGACTTATTTCCCTGAAATAAGTGAAATTTCTGCAATTTTGCCCTAAAATAACGGAAATTTTTGCCTTTTTGCCCCCAAAATAGGGGAATTTCAGCCTTTTAACCTCAAATAAGGGGAATTTCCGCATTTTTGCCACAAAAAATTAGGAATTTTTGCCTTTTTGCCTCAAAATAAGGAAAATTTCTGCCTATTTTCCCAGAAATAAGTGAAATTTCTGCAATTTTGCCCCAAAATAAGTGAAATTTCTGCAATTTTGCCCCAAAATAAGGGAAATTTCTGGAATTTTGCCCCAAAATAAGTTTAATTTCTGAGTTCTGCCCCAAAATAAGGAGAATTTCTGTCTTTATGCCCCATCATATAGGGAATTTCTGCCTTTTAGCCCCACAATTATGGGAATTTGTGCAATTTTGCTCCAAAATACGGGGAATTTCTGCCTTTTTGCCCAAAAATAAGAAGAATGCTTACCTTTTTGCCATAAAAAAGGAAAATTTCTTCATTTTTGCTCCAAAATAAGGGGAATTTCTGCTTTTTTGCCTCTAAATAAGTGGAATTTCTGTCTTTTTCCTTCAAAACAAAGGGAATTTCTGTCTTTTTTGCTTCAAAATAAGGAAAATTTCTGACTTATTACCCTGAAATAAGTTAAATTTCTGCAATTTTGCCCCAAAATAAGGGAAATTTCTGCCATTTTGTCGCCAAATAAGGGAAATTTCAGCTTTTTACCTCAAAATAAGAGGAATTTCTGCATTTTTGCCTTAAATATTAGGAATTTCTGCCTTTTTGCCCAAAAATAAGGAAAATTTCTGCCTTTTTCCCTGAAATAAGTTAAATTTCTGCAATTTTGCCACAAAATAAGTGAAATTTCTGCCTTTTTGCCCCCAAATAAGGGGATTTTCAGCCTTTTTACTTCAAAATATGGGAAATTTCTGCCTTTTTTGCCCCAAAATATGAAAAATTTCTGCAATTTTGTACCAAAATAATACAAATTTCTGCCTTTTTGCCCCCAAATAAGAAAATTTCTTTTTTTTTCTGAAATAAGTGAAATTTCTGCAATTTTCCTCAAAATAAGTGAAATTTCTGGGATTTTGCCTCAAAATAAGTGAAATTTTTGGAATTTTGCCCCAAAATAAGTGGAATTTCTGAGATTTGCCCCCAAAATAAGAAGAATCTTCGTTATTTTGCCCAACATACAGGGAATTTCTTTTTTCTTGCCCCACAATTAGGAGAATTTCTGAAATTTTGCTCCAAAATAAGGGGAATTTCTGCTTTTTGCCTCTAAATAAGTGGAATTTCTGCCTTTTTCTCCCAAAACAAAGGGAATTTCTGTCTTTTTTGCCCCAAAATAAGAAAAATTTCTGACTTATTACCCTGAAATAAGTGAAATTTCTGCAATTTTGACCCAAAATAAGTGAAATTTCTGCAATTTTGGCCCAAAATATGGGAAATTTCATGAATTTTGCCTGAAAATAAGTGGAATTTCTGAGTTTTGACCCAAAATAATGAGAATTTCTGTCTTTTTGCCTCAACATATAGGGAATTTCTGACTTTTTGCCCCACAATTAGGGGAATTTCTGCAATTTTGCTTCAAAATACGGGGTATTTCTGCCTTTTTGCCCGAAAATAAGAAGAATGCATACCTTTTTGCCATAAAAAAGGGAAATTTCTTCATTTTTGCTCCAAAATAAGGGGAATTTCTGCTTTTTTGCCTCTAAATAACTGGAATTTCTGTCTTTTTCCCCTAAACAAAGGAAATTTCTGTCTTTTTTATACCCAAAATAAGGAAAATTTCTGACTTATTACCCTGAAATAAGTGAAATTTCTGCAATTTTGCCCCAAAATAAGGGAAATTTCTGCCTTTTTGCCCCCAAATAAGGGGAATTTCAGCTTTTTTACCTCAAAATAAGGGGAATTTCTGCATTTTTGCCACAAAAATTAGGAATTTCTGCCTTTTTGCCCCAAAATAAGAAAAATTTCTGCCTATTTTCCATGAAATAAGTGAAATTTCTGCAATTTTGACACAAAATAAGTGAAATTTCTTCAATTTTGCCCCAAAATAAGGGAAATTTCTGGAATTTTGCCCCAAAATAACTGGAATTTCTGCCTTTTTGCCCCCAAATAAGGGGAATTTCAGCCTTTTTACCTCAAAATATGGGAAATTTCTGCCTTTTTTGCCCCAAAATAAGAAAAATTTCTGCAATTTTGTACCAAAATAATACAAATTTCTGCCTTTTTGCCCCCAAATAAGAAAATTTCTGTTTTTTTCTGAAATAAGTGAAATTTCTGCAATTTTCCTCAAAATAAGTGAAATTTCTGCGATTTTGCCTCAAAATAAGTGAAATTTTTGGAATTTTGCCCCAAAATAAGTGGAATTTCTGAGATTTGCCCCCAAAGTAAGAAGAATTTCTGTTATTTTGCCCAACATACAGGGAATTTCTTTTTTCTTGCCCCAGAATTAGGAGAATTTCTGAAATTTTGCTCCAAAATAAGGGGAATTTCTGCTTTTTTGCCTCTAAATAAGTGGAATTTCTGCCTTTTTCTCCCAAAACAAAGGGAATTTCTGTCTTTTTTGCCCCAAAATAAGAAAAATTTCTGACTTATTACCCTGAAATAAGTGAAATTTCTGCAATTTTGACCCAAAATAAGTGAAATTTCTGCAATTTTGGCCCAAAATATGGGAAATTTCATGAATTTTGCCTGAAAATAAGTGGAATTTCTGAGTTTTGACCCAAAATAAGGAGAATTTCTGTCTTTTTGCCTCAACATATAGGGAATTTCTGACTTTTTGCCCCACAATTAGGGGAATTTCTGCAATTTTGCTTCAAAATACGGGGTATTTCTGCCTTTTTGCCCGAAAATAAGAAGAATGCATAACTTTTTGCCATAAAAAAGGGAAATTTCTTCATTTTTGCTCCAAAATAAGGGGAATTTCTGCATTTTTGCCTCTAAATAACTGGAATTTCTGTCTTTTTCCCCCTAAACAAAGGAAATTTCTGTCTTTTTTATACCCAAAATAAGGAAAATTTCTGACTTATTACCCTGAAATAAGTGAAATTTCTGCAATTTTGCCCCAAAATAAGGGAAATTTCTGCCTTTTTGCCCCCAAATAAGGGGAATTTCAGCTTTTTTACCTCAAAATAAGGGGAATTTCTGCATTTTTGCCACAAAAATTAGGAATTTCTGCCTTTTTGCCCCAAAATAAGGAAAATTTCTGCCTATTTTCCATGAAATAAGTGAAATTTCTGCAATTTTGACCCAAATTAGTGAAATTTCTTCAATTTTGCCCCAAAATAAGGGAAATTTCTGGAATTTTGCCCCAAAATAAGTAGAATTTCTGCATTTTGCCCCCAAATAAGGGGAATTTCAGCCTTTTTACCTCAAAATATGGGAAATTTCTGCCTTTTTTGCCCCAAAATAAGAAAAATTTCTGCAATTTTGTACCAAAATAATACAAATTTCTGCCTTTTTGCCCCCAAAAAAGAAAATTTATTTTTTTTTCTGAAATAAGTGAAATTTCTGCAATTTTCCTCAAAATAAGTGAAATTTCTGCGATTTTGCCTCAAAATAAGTGAAATTTTTGGAATTTTGCCACAAAATAAGTGGAATTTCTGAGATTTGCCCCCAAAATAAGAAGAATTTCTGTTATTTTGCCCAACATACAGGGAATTTCTTTTTTCTTGCCCCACAATTAGGAGAATTTCTGATATTTTGCTCCAAAATAAGGGGAATTTCTGCTTTTTTGCCTCTAAATAAGTGGAATTTCTGCCTTTTTCTCCCAAAACAAAGGGAATTTCTGTCTTTTTTGCCCCAAAATAAGAAAAATTTCTGACTTATTACCCTGAAATAAGTGAAATTTCTGCAATTTTGACCCAAAATAAGTGAAATTTCTGCAATTTTGGCCCAAAATATGGGAAATTTCATGAATTTTGCCTGAAAATAAGTGGAATTTCTGAGTTTTGACCCAAAATAAGGAGAATTTCTGTCTTTTTACCTCAACATATAGGGAATTTCTGACTTTTTGCCCCACAATTAGGGGAATTTCTGCAATTTTGCTTCAAAATACGGGGTATTTCTGCTTTTTTGCCCGAAAATAAGAAGAATGCATACCTTTTTGCCATAAAAAAGGGAAATTTCTTCATTTTTGCTCCAAAATAAGGGGAATTTCTGCTTTTTTGCCTCTAAATAACTGGAATTTCTGTCTTTTTCCCCCTAAACAAAGGAAATTTCTGTCTTTTTTATACCCAAAATAAGGAAAATTTCTGACTTATTACCCTGAAATAAGTGAAATTTCTGCAATTTTGCCCCAAAATAAGGGAAATTTCTGCCTTTTTGCCCCCAAATAAGGGGAATTTCAGCTTTTTTACCTCAAAATAAGGGGAATTTCTGCATTTTTGCCACAAAAATTAGGAATTTCTGCCTTTTTGCCCCAAAATAAGAAAAATTTCTGCCTATTTTCCATGAAATAAGTGAAATTTCTGCAATTTTGAAACAAAATAAGTGAAATTTTTTCAATTTTGCCCCAAAATAAGGGAAATTTCTGGAATTTTGCCCCAAAATAAGTGGAATTTCTGAGTTCTGCCCCAAAATAAGGAGAATTTCTGTCTTTATACCCCAACATATAGGGAATTTCTGCCTTTTTGCCTCACAATTAGGCAAAATTCTGCAGTTTTGCTCCAAAATACGAGGAATTTCTGCCTTTTTTGTCTGAAAATAAGAAGAATGCATATCTTTTTGCCACAAAAAAAGGAAATTTCTTCATTTTTGCTCCAAAATAAGGGGAATTTCTGCCTTTTTGCCTCTAAATAAGTAAAATTTCTGTTTTTTCCCAAACAAAGGGAATTCCTGTCTTTTTTGCCCCAAAATAAGGAAAATTTTGACTTATTACCGTGAAATAAGTGAAATTTCAGCAATTTTGACTCAAAATAAGGGAAATTTCTGCCTTTTTGCCCCAAAATAAGGGGAATTTCTTCTTTTTTTCTGAAATAAGTTAAATTTCTGCAATTTTTCCCCAAAATAAGTGAAATTTCTGCAATTTTACCCCAAAATAAAAAAATTTCTGGAATTTTGCCCAAAAATGAGTGGATTTTCTGAGTTTTGCCCCCAAAATAAGGAGAATTTCTGTTTTTTTGTCTCAACATATAGGGAATTTCTGCCTTTTTGCCCCACAATTAGGGGAATTTCTGAAATTTTGCTCCAAAATAAGGGGAATTTCTGCTTTTTTGCCTCTAAATAACTGGAATTTCTGCCTTTTTCTCACAAAACAAAGGGAATTTCTGTCTTTTTTGCCCCAAAATAAGGAAAATTTCTGACTTATTACTCTGAAATAAGTGAAATTTCTGCAATTTTGCCCCAAAATAAGGGAAATTTCTGCATTTTTGCCCCCAAATAAGGGGAATTACAGCCTTTTTACCTCAAAATAAGGCGAATTTCTGAATTTTGGCAGAAAATATTCTGAATGTCTGCGGTTTTGCCCCAAAATAAGGAAAATTTCTGCCTTTTTTCCCTGAAATAAGTGAAATTTCTGCAATTTTGCCCCAAAATAAGTGAAATTTCTACAATTCTGCCCCCAAATAAAAGAAATTTCTGGAATTTTGCCCCAAAATAAGTGGAATTTCTGAGTTTTGCCCCAAAATAAAGACAATTTCTGCCTTTTTGCCCCACAATTAGTGAAATTTCTGCAATTTTGCCCTAAAATAAGAGAAATTTCTGCATTTTTTCCCCATAATAAGGGAAATTTCTGCAATTATGCCCCAAAATAAGGGGAATTTCTGTTTTTTGCCCCACAATTAGTGAAATTTCTGCAATTTTGCCCTAAAATAAGAGAAATTTCTGCAATTTTGCCCCAAAATAAGGGGAATTTCTGTTTTTTGCCCCACAATTAGTGAAATTTCTGTAATTTTGACCTAAGTAAGGGGAATTTCTGCCTTTTGCCCCAAATTATGGGGAATTTCTGCCTTTTTTCCAAAAATAAAAAGAATGCCTACCTTTTGCCATATAAAAGGGAAATTTCTCATTTTTGCTTCAAAATAAGGGGAACTTTTCCCTTTTTGCTTCTAAATATTTGGAATTTCTGTTTTTTCCCCCAAAACAAAGGAAATTTCTGTTTTTTTTGCCCCAAAATAAGGAAAATTTCTGACTTATTACCCTGAAATAAGTGAAATTTCTGAAAATTGCCCCAAAATAAGGAAATTTCTGCATTTCTGCCCCCAAATAAGGGGAATTTCAGCCTTTTTACCTCAAAATAAGGGGAATTTCTGCATTTTTGCAACAAAATATTAGGAATTTCTGCATTTTTGCCACAAAATATTAGGAATTTCGGCCTTTTTGCCCCAAAATAAGAAAATTTCTCCTTTTTATTTTGAAATAAGTGAAATTTCTGCAATTTTGCCCCAAAGTAAGTGAAATTTCTGCAATTTTGCCCCAAAATAAGGGAAATTTCTGGAATTTTGCCCCAAAGTAAGTAGACTTTATGAGTTTTACACCAAAATAAGGAGAATTTCTGTCTTTCTGCCCCAACATATAGGGAATTTCTGCCTTTTTGCCCCACAATTAGGGGAATTTCTGCAATTTTGCTCCAAAATACGGGGAATTTCTGCCTTTTTGCCCAAAAATAAGGAGAATGCATACCTTTTTGCCATAAAAAAGCGAAATTTCTTCATTTTTGCTCCAAAATAAGGGGAATTTCTGCTTTTTTGCCTCTAAATAAGTGGAATTTCTGTCTTTTTCCCCCAAAACAAAAGGAATTTCTGTCTTTTTTGCCCCAAAATAAGGAAAATTTCTGACTTATTGCCCTGAAATAAGTGAAATTTCTTCAATTTTGCCCCAAAATAAGGGAAATTTCTGCATTTTTGCCCCCAAATAAGGGGAATTTCAGGATTTTTACCTCAAAATAAAACGAATTTCTGCATTTTTGCCTCAAAATATAGGAAATTTCTGCCTTTTTTCCCCAAAATAAGAAAAATTTCTCCCATTTTGTACCAAAATATAAGAAATTTCTGCCTTTTTGCTTCAAAATAAAAAAATTTCTCGTTTTTTTCTGAAATAAGTTAAATTTCTGCAATTTTGCCCAAAATAAGTGAAATTTCTGCAATTTTGCCCCAAAATAAGGGAAATTTCTGGAATTTTGCCTCAAAATAAGTGGAATTTCTGAGTTTTGCCCCAAAATATGGAGATTTTCTGTCTTTTTGCCCCAACATATAGGGAATATCTGCCTTTTTGCCCCACAATTAGGGGAATTTCTGCAATTTTGCTCAAAAATATGGGGAATTTCTGCCTTTTTGCCCGAAAATAAGGAGAATGCATACCTTTTTGCTATAAAAAAGCGAAATTTCTTCATTTTTGCCCTAAAATAAGGGGAATTTCTGCTTTTTTGCCTCTAAATAAGTGGAATTTCTGTCTTTTTCTCCCAATACAAAAGGAATTTCTGTCTTTTTTGCCCCAAAATAAAGAAAATTTCTGACTTATTACCCTGAAATAAGTGAAATTTCTGCAATATTGCCCCAAAATAAAGGAAATTTCTGCATTTTTGCCCCCAAATAAGGGGAATTTCAGACTTTTTACCTCAAAATAAAAGGAATTTCTGCATTTTTGCCCCAAAATATAGGAAATTTCTTCCTTTTTGCCCCAAAATAAGAAAAATTTCTGCCATTTTGTACCAAAATATAAGAAATTTCTGCCTTTTTGCTTCAAAATAAAAAAAATTCTCCCTTTTTTCTGAAATAAGTTAAATTTCTGCAATTTTGCCCCAAAATAAGTGAAATTTCTGCAATTTTGCCCCAAAATAAGGGAAATTTCTGGAATTTTGCCTCAAAATAAGTGGAATTTCTGAGTTTTGCCCCAAAACAAGGAGATTTTCTGTCTTTTTGCCCCAACATATAGGGAATATCTGCCTTTTTGCCCCACAATTAGGGGAATTTCTGCAATTATGCTCCAAAATACGGGGAATTTCTGCCTTTTTGCCCGAAAATAAGGAGAATGCATAACTTTTTGCCATAAAAAATTGAAATTTCGTTATTTTGCCCCAAAATAAGGGGAATTTCTGCTTTTTTGCCTCTAAATAAGTGGAATTTCTATCTTTTTCCCCCAAAACAAAAGGAATTTCTGTCTTTTTTGCCCCAAAATAAAGAAAATTTCTGACTTATTACCCTGAAATAATTGAAATTTCTGCAATTTTGCCCCACAATAAGGGAAATTTCTGCATTTTTGCCCCCAAATATGGGGAATTTCAGACTTTTTACCTCAAAATAAAAGGAATTTCTGCATTTTTGCCCCAAAATATAGGAAATTTCTGCCTTTTTTCCCAAAATAAGAAAAATTTCTGCCATTTTGTACCAAAATATAAGAAATTTCTGCCTTTTTGCTTCAAAATAAAAAAATTTCTCCCTTATTTCTGAAATAAGTTAAGTTTCTGCAATTTTGCCCCAAAATAAGTGAAATTTCTGCAATTTTGCCCCAAAATAAGGGAAATTTCTGGAATTTTGCCTCAAAATAAGTGGAATTTCTGAGTTTTGCCCCAAAATAAGGAGATTTTCTGTCTTTTTGCCCCAACATATAGGGAATATCTGCCTTTTTGCCCCACAATTAGGGGAATTTCTGCAATTTTGCTCCAAAATACGGGGTATTTCTGATTTTTTTTCAGAAAATAAGGAGAATGCATACCTTTTTGCCATAAAAAAGGGAAATTTCTTCATTTTTGCTCCAAAATAAGGGGAATTTCTGCTTTTTTGCCTCTAAATAAGTGGTATTTCTGTCTTTTCCCCCAAAACAAAGGGATTTTCTGTCTATTTTGCCCCAAAATAAAAAAAATTTCTGACTTATTTCCCTGAAGTAAGTGAAATTTCTGCAATTTTGCCCCAAAATAAGGGAAATTTCTGCCTTTTTGCCCCCAAATAAGGGGAATTTCAGCTTTTTTACCTCAAAATAAGGGAAATTTCTGCATTTTTGCCACAAAAATTAGGATTTTCTGCCTTTTTGCCCCAAAATAAGAAAAATTTCTGCCTATTTTCCATGAAATAAGTGAAATTTCTGCAATTTTGACACAAAATAAGTGAAATTTCTTCAATTTTGCCCCAAAATAAGGGAAATTTCTGGAATTTTGCCTCAAAATAAGTGGAATATCTGAGTTCTGCCCCAAAATAAGGAGAATTTCTGTCTTTATACCCCAACATATAGGGAATTTCTGCCTTTTTGCCTCACAATTAGGCAAAATTCTGCAATTTTGCTCCAAAATACGAGGAATTTCTGTCTTTTTTGTCCGAAAATAAGAAGAATGCATACCTTTTTGCCATAAAAAAGGGAAATTTCTTCATTTTTGCTCCAAAACAAGGGGAATTTCTGCCTTTTTGCCGCTAAATAAGTAAAATTTCTGTTTTTTCCCAAAGGGAATTCCTGTCTTTTTTGCCACAAAATAAGGAAAATTTTGACTTATTACCGTGAAATAAGTGAAATTTCAGCAATTTTGACTCAAAATAAGGGAAATTTCTGCCTTTTTGCCCCCAAATAAGGGGAATTTCAGCTTTTTTACCTCAAAATAAGGGGAATTTCTGCATTTTTGCCCCAAAATATGGGAAATTTCTGCTTTTTTGCCCTAAAATAAGAAAATTTCTCTTTTTTTTCTGAAATAAGTTAAATTTCTGCAATTTTGCCCCAAAATAAGTGAAATTTCTGCAATTTTACCCCAAAATAAAAAAAATTTCTGAAATTTTGCCCAAAAATGAGTGGAATTTCTGAGTTTTGCCCCCAAAATAAGGAGAATTTCTGTTATTTTGTCTCAACATATAGGGAATTTCTGCCTTTTTGCCCCACAATTAGGGGAATTTCTGAAATTTTGCTCCAAAATAAGGGGAATTTCTGCTTTTATGCCTCTAAAAAAGTGGAATTTCTGCCTTTTTCTCATAAAACAAAGGGAATTTCTGTCTTTTTTGCCCCAAAATAAGGAAAATTTCTGACTTATTACTCTGAAATAAGTGAAATTTCTGCAATTTTGCCCCAAAATAAGGGAAATTTCTGCATTTTCCCCCAAATAAGGGGAATTTCAGACTTTTTACCTCAAAATAAGGCGAATTTCTGAATTTTGGCACAAAATATTATGAATGTTTGCGGTTTTGCCCCAAAATAAGAAAAATTAATGCCTTTTTTCCCTGAAATAAGTGAAATTTCTGCAATTTTGCCCCAAAATAAGTGAAATTTCTGCAATTCTGCCCCAAAATAAAAGAAATTTCTGGAATTTTGCCCCAAAATAAGTGGAATTTCTGAGTTTTGCCCCAAAATAAAGAGAATTTCTGCCTTTTTGCCCCACAATTAGTGAAATTTCTGCAATTTTGCCCTAAAATAAGAGAAATTTCTGCATTTTTTCCCCATAATAAGGGAAATTTCTGCAATTTTGCCCCAAAATAAGGGGAATTTCTGTTTTTTGCCCCACAATTAGTGAAATTTCTGTAATTTTGACCTAAGTAAGGGGAATTTCTGCCTTTTGCCGAAAATATGGGCAATTTCTGCCTTTTTTCCAAAAATAAAATGAATGCTAACCTTTTGCCATAAAAAAGGGAAATTTCTCATTTTTGCTTCAAAATAAGGGGAACTTTTCCATTTTTGCTTCTAAAAAAGTGGAATTTTTGTTTTTTTCCCCCAAAACAAAGGGAATTTCTGTTTTTTTTGCCCCAAAATAAGGAAAATTTCTGACTAATTACCCTGAAATAAGTGAAATTTCTGAAAATTGCCCCAAAATAAGGAAATTTCTGCATTTCTGCCCCCAAATAAGGGGAATTTCAACTTTTTTACCTCAAAATAAGGGAACTTTCTGCATTTTTGCAACAAAATATTAGGAATTTCTGCATTTTTGCAACAAAATATTAGGAATTTCTGCCTTTTTGCCCCAAAATAAGAAAATTTCTCCTTTTTTTTTGAAATAAGTGAAATTTCTGCAATTTTGCCCCAAAGTAAGTGAAATTTCTGCAATTTTACCCCAAAATAAGGGAAATTTCTGGAATTTTGCCCCAAAGTAAGTGGAATTTATGAGTTTTACCCCAAAATAAGGAGAATTTCTGTCTTTCTGCCCCAACATATAGGGAATTTCTGCCTTTTTGCCCCACAATTAGGGGAATTATTGCAATTTTGCTCCAAAATACGGGGAATTTCTGCCTTTTTGCCCGAAAATAAGGAGAATGCATACCTTTTTGCCATAAAAAAGCGAAATTTCTTCATTTTTGCTCCAAAATAAGGGGAATTTCTGCTTTTTTGCCTCTAAATAAGTGGATTTTCTGTCTTTTTCCCCCAAAACAAAAGGAATTTCTGTCTTTTTTGCCCAAAAATAAGGAAAATTTCTGACTTATTACCCTGAAATAAGTAAAATTTCTGCAATTTTGCCCCAAAATAAGGGAAATTTCTGCATTTTTGCCCCCAAATAAGGGGAATTTCAGGCTTTTTACCTCAAAATAAAAGGAATTTTTTCATTTTTGCCCCAAAATATAGGAAATTTCTGCCTTTTTTCCCCAAAATAAGAAAAATTTCTGCCATTTTGTACCAAAATATAAGAAATTTCTGCCTTTTTGCTTCAAAATAAAAAAAATTCTCCCTTTTTTCTGAAATAAGTTAAATTTCTGCAATTTTGCCCCAAAATAAGCGAAATTTCTGCAATTTTGCCCCAAAATAAGCGAAATTTCTGCAATTTTGCCCCAAAATAAGGGAAATTTCTGGAATTTTGACTCAAAATAAGTGGAATTTCTGAGTTTTGCCCCAAAATAAGGAGATTTTCTGTCTTTTTGCCCCAACATATAGGGAATATCTGCCTTTTTGCCCCACAATTAGGGGAATTTCTGCAATTTTGCTCCAAAATACGGGAAATTTCTGCCTTTTTGCCCGAAAATAAGGAGAATGCATACCTTTTTGCCATAAAAAAGCGAAATTTCTTCATTTTTGCCCCAAAATAAGGGGAATTTCTGCTTTTTTGCCTCTAAATAATTGGAATTTCTGTCTTTTTCCCCCAAAACAAAAGGAATTTTTGTCTTTTTTGCCCCAAAATAAAGAAAATTTCTGACTTATTACCCTGAAATAAGTGCAATTTCTGCAATTTTGCCCCAAAATAAGGGAAATTTCTGCATTTTTGCCCCCAAATAAGGGGAATTTCAGACTTTTTATCTCAAAATAAAATGAATTTCTGCATTTTTGCCCCAAAATATAGGAAATTTCTGCCTTTTTGCCCCAAAATAAGAAAAATTTCTGCCATTTTGTACCAAAATATAAGAAATTTCTGCCTTTTTGCTTCAAAATAAAAAAAATTCTCCCTTTTTTCTGAAATAAGTGAAATTTCTGCAATTTTGCCCCAAAATAAGTGAAATTTCTGCAATTCTGCCCCAAAATAAAAGAAATTTCTGGAATTTTGCCCCAAAATAAGTGGAATTTCTGAGTTTTACCCAAAATAAAGAGAATTTCTGCCTTTTTGCCCAACAATTAGTGAAATTTCTGCAATTTTGCCCTAAAATAAGAGAAATTTCTGCATTTTTTCCCCATAATAAGGGAAATTTCTGCAATTTTGCCCCAAAATAAAGGAAATTTCTGCATTTTTGCCCCCAAATATGGGGAATTTCAGACTTTTTACCTCAAAATAAAAGGAATTTCTGCATTTTTGCCCCAAAATATAGGAAATTTCTTCCTTTTTTTCCCAAAATAAGAAAAATTTCTGCCATTTTGTACCAAAATATAAGAAATTTCTGCCTTTTTGCTTCAAAATAATAAAATTTCTCCCTTTTTTCTGAAATAAGTTAAATTTCTGCAATTTTGCCCCAAAATAAGTGAAATTTCTGCAATTTTGCCCCAAAATAAGGGAAATTTCTGGAATTTTGCCTCAAAATAAGTGGAATTTCTGAGTTTTGCCCCAAAATAAGGAGATTTTCTGTCTTTTTGCCCCAACATATAGGGAATATCTGCCTTTTTGCCCCACAATTAGGGGAATTTCTGCAATTTTGCTCCAAAATACGGGGTATTTCTGATTTTTTCCCAGAAAATAAGGAGAATGCATACCTTTTTGCCATAAAAAAGGGAAATGTCTTCATTTTTGCTCCAAAATAAGGGGAATTTCTGCTTTTTTGCCTCTAAATAAGTGGTATTTCTGTCTTTTCCCCCAAAACAAAGGGAATTTCTGTCTATTTTGCCCCAAAATAAAAAAAAAATTCTGACTTATTTCCCTGAAGTAAGTGAAATTTCTGCAATTTTGCCCCAAAATAAGGGAAATTTCTGCCTTTTTGCCCCCAAATAAGGGGAATTTCAGCTTTTTTACGTCAAAATAAGGGGAATTTCTGCATTTTTGCCACAAAAATTAGGAATTTCTGCCTTTTTGCCCCAAAATAAGAAAAATTTCTGCCTATTTTCCATGAAATAAGTGAAATTTCTGCAATTTTGACACAAAATAAGTGAAATTTCTTCAATTTTGCCCCAAAATAAGGGAAATTTCTGGAATTTTGCCTCAAAATAAGTGGAATTTCTGAGTTCTGCCCCAAAATAAGGAGAATTTCTGTCTTTATACCCCAACATATAGTGAATTTCTGCCTTTTTGCCTCACAATTAGGCAAAATTCTGCAATTTTGCTCCAAAATACGGGGTATTTCTGTCTTTTTTGTCCGAAAATAAGAAGAATGCATACCTTTTTGCCATTAAAAAGGGAAATTTCTTCATTTTTGCTCCAAAATAAGGGGAATTTCTGCCTTTTTGCCTCTAAATAAGTAAAATTTCTGTTTTTTCCCAAAAGGGAATTCCTGTCTTTTTTGCCACAAAATAAGGAAAATTTTGACTTATTACCGTGAAATAAGTGAAATTTCAGCAATTTTGACTCAAAATAAGGGAAATTTCTGCCTTTTTGCCCCCAAATAAGGGGAATTTCAGCTTTTTTACCTCAAAATAAGAGGAATTTCTGCATTTTTGCCCCAAAATATGGGAAATTTCTGCTTTTTTGCCCTAAAATAAGAAAATTTCTCTTTTTTTTCTGAAATAAGTTAAATTTCTGCAATTTTGCCCCAAAATAAGTGAAATTTCTGCAATTTTACCCCAAAATAAAAAAAATTTCTGAAATTTTGCCCAAAAATGAGTGGAATTTCTGAGTTTTGCCACCAAAATAAGGAGAATTTCTGTTATTTTGTCTCAACATATAGGGAATTTCTGCCTTTTTGCCCAACAATTAGGGGAATTTCTGAAATTTTGCTCCAAAATAAGGGGAATTTCTGCTTTTATGCCTCTAAAAAAGTGGAATTTCTGCCTTTTTCTCATAAAACAAAGGGAATTTCTGTCTTTTTTGCCCCCAAATAAGGAAAATTTCTGACTTATTACTCTGAAATAAGTGAAATTTCTGCAATTTTGCCCCAAAATAAGGGAAATTTCTGCATTTTTGCCCCCAAATAAGGGGAATTTCAGACTTTTTACCTCAAAATAAGGCGAATTTCTGAATTTTGGCACAAAATATTATGAATGTTTGCGGTTTTGCCCCAAAATAAGAAAAATTAATGCCTTTTTTCCCTGAAATAAGTGAAATTTCTGCAATTTTGCCCCAAAATAAGTGAAATTTCTGCAATTCTGCCCCAAAATAAAAGAAATTTCTGGAATTTTGCCCCAAAATAAGTGGAATTTCTGAGTTTTGCCCCAAAATAAGGAGATTTTCTGTCTTTTTGCCCCAACATATAGGGAATATCTGCCTTTTTGCCCCACAATTAGGGGAATTTCTGCAATTTTGCTCCAAAATACGGGGTATTTCTGATTTTTTCCCAGAAAATAAGGAGAATGCATACCTTTTTGCCATAAAAAAGGGAAATGTCTTCATTTTTGCTCCAAAATAAGGGGAATTTCTGCTTTTTTGCCTCTAAATAAGTGGTATTTCTGTCTTTTCCCCCAAAACAAAGGGAATTTCTGTCTATTTTGCCCCAAAATAAAAAAAAAATTCTGACTTATTTCCCTGAAGTAAGTGAAATTTCTGCAATTTTGCCCCAAAATAAGGGAAATTTCTGCCTTTTTGCCCCCAAATAAGGGGAATTTCAGCTTTTTTACGTCAAAATAAGGGGAATTTCTGCATTTTTGCCACAAAAATTAGGAATTTCTGCCTTTTTGCCCCAAAATAAGAAAAATTTCTGCCTATTTTCCATGAAATAAGTGAAATTTCTGCAATTTTGACACAAAATAAGTGAAATTTCTTCAATTTTGCCCCAAAATAAGGGAAATTTCTGGAATTTTGCCTCAAAATAAGTGGAATTTCTGAGTTCTGCCCCAAAATAAGGAGAATTTCTGTCTTTATACCCCAACATATAGTGAATTTCTGCCTTTTTGCCTCACAATTAGGCAAAATTCTGCAATTTTGCTCCAAAATACGGGGTATTTCTGTCTTTTTTGTCCGAAAATAAGAAGAATGCATACCTTTTTGCCATTAAAAAGGGAAATTTCTTCATTTTTGCTCCAAAATAAGGGGAATTTCTGCCTTTTTGCCTCTAAATAAGTAAAATTTCTGTTTTTTCCCAAAAGGGAATTCCTGTCTTTTTTGCCACAAAATAAGGAAAATTTTGACTTATTACCGTGAAATAAGTGAAATTTCAGCAATTTTGACTCAAAATAAGGGAAATTTCTGCCTTTTTGCCCCCAAATAAGGGGAATTTCAGCTTTTTTACCTCAAAATAAGAGGAATTTCTGCATTTTTGCCCCAAAATATGGGAAATTTCTGCTTTTTTGCCCTAAAATAAGAAAATTTCTCTTTTTTTTCTGAAATAAGTTAAATTTCTGCAATTTTGCCCCAAAATAAGTGAAATTTCTGCAATTTTACCCCAAAATAAAAAAAATTTCTGAAATTTTGCCCAAAAATGAGTGGAATTTCTGAGTTTTGCCACCAAAATAAGGAGAATTTCTGTTATTTTGTCTCAACATATAGGGAATTTCTGCCTTTTTGCCCAACAATTAGGGGAATTTCTGAAATTTTGCTCCAAAATAAGGGGAATTTCTGCTTTTATGCCTCTAAAAAAGTGGAATTTCTGCCTTTTTCTCATAAAACAAAGGGAATTTCTGTCTTTTTTGCCCCCAAATAAGGAAAATTTCTGACTTATTACTCTGAAATAAGTGAAATTTCTGCAATTTTGCCCCAAAATAAGGGAAATTTCTGCATTTTTGCCCCCAAATAAGGGGAATTTCAGACTTTTTACCTCAAAATAAGGCGAATTTCTGAATTTTGGCACAAAATATTATGAATGTTTGCGGTTTTGCCCCAAAATAAGAAAAATTAATGCCTTTTTTCCCTGAAATAAGTGAAATTTCTGCAATTTTGCCCCAAAATAAGTGAAATTTCTGCAATTCTGCCCCAAAATAAAAGAAATTTCTGGAATTTTGCCCCAAAATAAGTGGAATTTCTGAGTTTTGCCCCAAAATAAAGAGAATTTCTGCCTTTTTGCCCCACAATTAGTGAAATTTCTGCAATTTTGCCCTAAAATAAGAGAAATTTCTGCATTTTTTCCCCATAATAAGGGAAATTTCTGCAATTTTGCCCCAAAATAAGGGGAATTTCTGTTTTTTGCCCCACAATTAGTGAAATTTCTGTAATTTTGACCTAAGTAAGGGGAATTTCTGCCTTTTGCCGAAAATATGGGCAATTTCTGCCTTTTTTCCAAAAATAAAATGAATGCTAACCTTTTGCCATAAAAAAGGGAAATTTCTCATTTTTGCTTCAAAATAAGGGGAACTTTTCCATTTTTGCTTCTAAAAAAGTGGAATTTTTGTTTTTTTCCCCCAAAACAAAGGGAATTTCTGTTTTTTTTGCCCCAAAATAAGGAAAATTTCTGACTAATTACCCTGAAATAAGTGAAATTTCTGAAAATTGCCCCAAAATAAGGAAATTTCTGCATTTCTGCCCCCAAATAAGGGGAATTTCAACTTTTTTACCTCAAAATAAGGGAACTTTCTGCATTTTTGCAACAAAATATTAGGAATTTCTGCATTTTTGCAACAAAATATTAGGAATTTCTGCCTTTTTGCCCCAAAATAAGAAAATTTCTCCTTTTTTTTTGAAATAAGTGAAATTTCTGCAATTTTGCCCCAAAGTAAGTGAAATTTCTGCAATTTTACCCCAAAATAAGGGAAATTTCTGGAATTTTGCCCCAAAGTAAGTGGAATTTATGAGTTTTACCCCAAAATAAGGAGAATTTCTGTCTTTCTGCCCCAACATATAGGGAATTTCTGCCTTTTTGCCCCACAATTAGGGGAATTATTGCAATTTTGCTCCAAAATACGGGGAATTTCTGCCTTTTTGCCCGAAAATAAGGAGAATGCATACCTTTTTGCCATAAAAAAGCGAAATTTCTTCATTTTTGCTCCAAAATAAGGGGAATTTCTGCTTTTTTGCCTCTAAATAAGTGGATTTTCTGTCTTTTTCCCCCAAAACAAAAGGAATTTCTGTCTTTTTTGCCCAAAAATAAGGAAAATTTCTGACTTATTACCCTGAAATAAGTAAAATTTCTGCAATTTTGCCCCAAAATAAGGGAAATTTCTGCATTTTTGCCCCCAAATAAGGGGAATTTCAGGCTTTTTACCTCAAAATAAAAGGAATTTTTTCATTTTTGCCCCAAAATATAGGAAATTTCTGCCTTTTTTCCCCAAAATAAGAAAAATTTCTGCCATTTTGTACCAAAATATAAGAAATTTCTGCCTTTTTGCTTCAAAATAAAAAAAATTCTCCCTTTTTTCTGAAATAAGTTAAATTTCTGCAATTTTGCCCCAAAATAAGCGAAATTTCTGCAATTTTGCCCCAAAATAAGCGAAATTTCTGCAATTTTGCCCCAAAATAAGGGAAATTTCTGGAATTTTGACTCAAAATAAGTGGAATTTCTGAGTTTTGCCCCAAAATAAGGAGATTTTCTGTCTTTTTGCCCCAACATATAGGGAATATCTGCCTTTTTGCCCCACAATTAGGGGAATTTCTGCAATTTTGCTCCAAAATACGGGAAATTTCTGCCTTTTTGCCCGAAAATAAGGAGAATGCATACCTTTTTGCCATAAAAAAGCGAAATTTCTTCATTTTTGCCCCAAAATAAGGGGAATTTCTGCTTTTTTGCCTCTAAATAATTGGAATTTCTGTCTTTTTCCCCCAAAACAAAAGGAATTTTTGTCTTTTTTGCCCCAAAATAAAGAAAATTTCTGACTTATTACCCTGAAATAAGTGCAATTTCTGCAATTTTGCCCCAAAATAAGGGAAATTTCTGCATTTTTGCCCCCAAATAAGGGGAATTTCAGACTTTTTATCTCAAAATAAAATGAATTTCTGCATTTTTGCCCCAAAATATAGGAAATTTCTGCCTTTTTGCCCCAAAATAAGAAAAATTTCTGCCATTTTGTACCAAAATATAAGAAATTTCTGCCTTTTTGCTTCAAAATAAAAAAAATTCTCCCTTTTTTCTGAAATAAGTGAAATTTCTGCAATTTTGCCCCAAAATAAGTGAAATTTCTGCAATTCTGCCCCAAAATAAAAGAAATTTCTGGAATTTTGCCCCAAAATAAGTGGAATTTCTGAGTTTTACCCAAAATAAAGAGAATTTCTGCCTTTTTGCCCAACAATTAGTGAAATTTCTGCAATTTTGCCCTAAAATAAGAGAAATTTCTGCATTTTTTCCCCATAATAAGGGAAATTTCTGCAATTTTGCCCCAAAATAAAGGAAATTTCTGCATTTTTGCCCCCAAATATGGGGAATTTCAGACTTTTTACCTCAAAATAAAAGGAATTTCTGCATTTTTGCCCCAAAATATAGGAAATTTCTTCCTTTTTTTCCCAAAATAAGAAAAATTTCTGCCATTTTGTACCAAAATATAAGAAATTTCTGCCTTTTTGCTTCAAAATAATAAAATTTCTCCCTTTTTTCTGAAATAAGTTAAATTTCTGCAATTTTGCCCCAAAATAAGTGAAATTTCTGCAATTTTGCCCCAAAATAAGGGAAATTTCTGGAATTTTGCCTCAAAATAAGTGGAATTTCTGAGTTTTGCCCCAAAATAAGGAGATTTTCTGTCTTTTTGCCCCAACATATAGGGAATATCTGCCTTTTTGCCCCACAATTAGGGGAATTTCTGCAATTTTGCTCCAAAATACGGGGTATTTCTGATTTTTTCCCAGAAAATAAGGAGAATGCATACCTTTTTGCCATAAAAAAGGGAAATGTCTTCATTTTTGCTCCAAAATAAGGGGAATTTCTGCTTTTTTGCCTCTAAATAAGTGGTATTTCTGTCTTTTCCCCCAAAACAAAGGGAATTTCTGTCTATTTTGCCCCAAAATAAAAAAAAAATTCTGACTTATTTCCCTGAAGTAAGTGAAATTTCTGCAATTTTGCCCCAAAATAAGGGAAATTTCTGCCTTTTTGCCCCCAAATAAGGGGAATTTCAGCTTTTTTACGTCAAAATAAGGGGAATTTCTGCATTTTTGCCACAAAAATTAGGAATTTCTGCCTTTTTGCCCCAAAATAAGAAAAATTTCTGCCTATTTTCCATGAAATAAGTGAAATTTCTGCAATTTTGACACAAAATAAGTGAAATTTCTTCAATTTTGCCCCAAAATAAGGGAAATTTCTGGAATTTTGCCTCAAAATAAGTGGAATTTCTGAGTTCTGCCCCAAAATAAGGAGAATTTCTGTCTTTATACCCCAACATATAGTGAATTTCTGCCTTTTTGCCTCACAATTAGGCAAAATTCTGCAATTTTGCTCCAAAATACGGGGTATTTCTGTCTTTTTTGTCCGAAAATAAGAAGAATGCATACCTTTTTGCCATTAAAAAGGGAAATTTCTTCATTTTTGCTCCAAAATAAGGGGAATTTCTGCCTTTTTGCCTCTAAATAAGTAAAATTTCTGTTTTTTCCCAAAAGGGAATTCCTGTCTTTTTTGCCACAAAATAAGGAAAATTTTGACTTATTACCGTGAAATAAGTGAAATTTCAGCAATTTTGACTCAAAATAAGGGAAATTTCTGCCTTTTTGCCCCCAAATAAGGGGAATTTCAGCTTTTTTACCTCAAAATAAGAGGAATTTCTGCATTTTTGCCCCAAAATATGGGAAATTTCTGCTTTTTTGCCCTAAAATAAGAAAATTTCTCTTTTTTTTCTGAAATAAGTTAAATTTCTGCAATTTTGCCCCAAAATAAGTGAAATTTCTGCAATTTTACCCCAAAATAAAAAAAATTTCTGAAATTTTGCCCAAAAATGAGTGGAATTTCTGAGTTTTGCCACCAAAATAAGGAGAATTTCTGTTATTTTGTCTCAACATATAGGGAATTTCTGCCTTTTTGCCCAACAATTAGGGGAATTTCTGAAATTTTGCTCCAAAATAAGGGGAATTTCTGCTTTTATGCCTCTAAAAAAGTGGAATTTCTGCCTTTTTCTCATAAAACAAAGGGAATTTCTGTCTTTTTTGCCCCCAAATAAGGAAAATTTCTGACTTATTACTCTGAAATAAGTGAAATTTCTGCAATTTTGCCCCAAAATAAGGGAAATTTCTGCATTTTTGCCCCCAAATAAGGGGAATTTCAGACTTTTTACCTCAAAATAAGGCGAATTTCTGAATTTTGGCACAAAATATTATGAATGTTTGCGGTTTTGCCCCAAAATAAGAAAAATTAATGCCTTTTTTCCCTGAAATAAGTGAAATTTCTGCAATTTTGCCCCAAAAATAAGTGAAATTTCTGCAATTCTGCCCCAAAATAAAAGAAATTTCTGGAATTTTGCCCCAAAATAAGTGGAATTTCTGAGTTTTGCCCCAAAATAAAGAGAATTTCTGCCTTTTTGCCCCACAATTAGTGAAATTTCTGCAATTTTGCCCTAAAATAAGAGAAATTTCTGCATTTTTTCCCCATAATAAGGGAAATTTCTGCAATTTTGCCCCAAAATAAGGGGAATTTCTGTTTTTTGCCCCACAATTAGTGAAATTTCTGTAATTTTGACCTAAGTAAGGGGAATTTCTGCCTTTTGCCGCAAAATATGGGCAATTTCTGCCTTTTTTCCAAAAATAAAAAGAATGCCTACCTTTTGCCATAAAAAAGGGAAATTTCTCATTTTTGCTTCAAAATAAGGGGAACTTTTCCATTTTTGCTTCTAAATAAGTGGAATTTTTGTTTTTTTTCCCCAAAACAAAGGGAATTTCTGTTTTTTTTGCCCCAAAATAAGGAAAATTTCTGACTTATTACCCTGAAATAAGTGAAATTTCTGAAAATTGCCCCAAAATAAGGAAATTTCTGCATTTCTGCCCCCAAATAAGGGGAATTTCAACTTTTTTACCTCAAAATAAGAGAAATTTCTGCATTTTTGCAACAAAATATTAGGAATTTCTGCATTTTTGCCACAAAATATTAGGAATTTCTGCCTTTTTGCCCCAAAATAAGAAAATTTCTCCTTTTTTTTTTTAAAATAAGTGAAATTTCTGCAATTTTGCCCCAAAGTAAGTGAAATTTCTGCAATTTTACCCCAAAATAAGGGAAATTTCTGGAATTTTGCCCCAAAGTAAGTAGACTTTATGAGTTTTACCCCAAAATAAGGAGAATTTCTGTCTTTCTGCCCCAACATATAGAGAATTTCTGCCTTTTTGCCCCATAATTAGGGGAATTTCTGCAATTTTGCTCCAAAATACGGGGAATTTCTGCCTTTTTGCCCGAAAATAAGGAGAATGCATACCTTTTTGCCATAAAAAAGCGAAATTTCTTCATTTTTGCTCCAAAATAAGGGGAATTTCTGCTTTTTTGCCTCTAAATAAGTGGATTTTCTGTCTTTTTCCCCCAAAACAAAAAAAATTTCTGTCTTTTTTGCCCCAAAATAAGGAAAATTTCTGACTTATTACCCTGAAATAAGTAAAATTTCTGCAATTTTGCCCCAAAATAAGGGAAATTTCTGCATTTTTGCCCCCAAATAAGGGGAATTTCAGGCTTTTTACCTCAAAATAAAATTAATTTCTGCATTTTTGCCCCAAAATATAGGAAATTTCTGCCTTTTTTCCCCAAAATAAGAAAAATTTCTGCTATTTTGTACCGAAATATAAGAAATTTCTGCCTTTTTGCTTCAAAATAAAAAAAATTCTCCCTTTTTTCTGAAATAAGTTAAATTTCTGCAATTTTGCCCCAAAATAAGCGAAATTTCTGCAATTTTGCCCCAAAATAAGCGAAATTTCTGCAATTTTGCCCCAAAATAAGGGAAATTTCTGGAATTTTGCCTCAAAATAAGTGGAATTTCTGAGTTTTGCCCCAAAATAAGGAGATTTTCTGTCTTTTTGCCCCAACATATAGGGAATATCTGCCTTTTTGCCCCACAATTAGGGGAATTTCTGCAATTTTGCTCCAAAATACGGGAAATTTCTGCCTTTTTGCCCGAAAATAAGGAGAATGCATACCTTTTTGCCATAAAAAAGCGAAATTTCTTCATTTTTGCCCCAAAATAAGGGGAATTTCTGCTTTTTTGCCTCTAAATAAGTGGAATTTCTGTCTTTTTCCCCCAAAACAAAAGGAATTTCTGTCTTTTTTGCCCCAAAATAAAGAAAATTTCTGACTTATTACCCTGAAATAAGTGAAATTTCTGCAATTTTGCCCCAAAATAAGGGAAATTTCTGCATTTTTGCCCCCAAATAAGGGGAATTTCAGACTTTTTACCTCAAAATAAAAGGAATTTCTGCATTTTTGCCCCAAAATATAGGAAATTTCTGCCTTTTTTCCCCAAAATAAGAAAAATTTCTGCCATTTTGTACCAAAATATAAGAAATTTCTGCCTTTTTGCTTCAAAATAAAGAAATTTCTCCCTTTTTTCTGAAATAAGTTAAATTTCTGCAATTTTGCCCCAAAATAAGTGAAATTTCTGCAATTTTGCCCCAAAATAAGGGAAATTCCTGGAATTTTGCCTCAAAATAAGTGGAATTTCTGAGTTTTGCCCCAAAATAAGGAGATTTTCTGTCTTTTTGCCCCAACATATAGGGAATATCTGCCTTTTTGCCCCACAATTAGTGGAATTTCTTCATTTTTGCTCCAAAATAAGGGGAATTTCTGCTTTTTTTGCCTCTAAATAAGTGGTATTTCTGTCTTTTCCCCCAAAACAAAGGGAATTTCTGTCTATTTTGCCCCAAAATAAAGAAAATTTCTGACTTATTTCCCTGAAGTAAGTGAAATTTCTGCAATTTTGCCCCAAAATAAGGGAAATTTCTGCCTTTTTGCCCCCAAATAAGGGCAATTTCAGTTTTTTTTACCTCAAAATAAGGGGAATTTCTGCATTTTTGCCACAAAAATTAGGATTTTCTGCCTTTTTGCCCCAAAATAAGAAAAATTTCTGCCTATTTTCCATGAAATAAGTGAAATTTCTGCAATTTTGACACAAAATAAGTGAAATTTCTTCAATTTTGCCCCAAAATAAGGGAAATTTCTGGAATTTTGCCTCTAAATAAGTGGAATATCTGAGTTCTGCCCCAAAATAAGGAGAATTTCTGTCTTTATACCCCAACATATAGGGAATTTCTGCCTTTTTGCCTCACAATTAGGCAAAATTCTGCAATTTTGCTCCAAAATACGAGGAATTTCTGTCTTTTTTGTCCGAAAATAAGAAGAATGCATACCTTTTTGCCATAAAAAAGGGAAATTTCTTCATTTTTGCTCCAAAATAAGGGGAATTTCTGCCTTTTTGCCTCTAAATAAGTAAAATTTCTGTTTTTTCCCAAAGGGAATTCCTGTCTTTTTTGCCCCAAAATAAGGAAAATTTTGACTTATTACCGTGAAATAAGTGAAATTTCAGCAATTTTGACTCAAAATAAGGGAAATTTCTGCCTTTTTGCCCCCAAATAAGGGGAATTTCAGCTTTTTTACCTCAAAATAAGGGGAATTTCTGCATTTTTGCCCCAAAATATGGGAAATTTCTGCAATTTTACCCCAAAATAAAAAAAATTTCTGGAATTTTGCCCAAAAATGAGTGGAATTTCTGAGTTTTGCCCCCAAAATAAGGAGAATTTCTGTTATTTTGTCTCAACATATAGGGAATTTCTGCCTTTTTGCCCCACAATTAGGGGAATTTCTGAAATTTTGCTCCAAAATAAGGGGAATTTCTTCTTTTTTGCCTCTAAATAAGTGGAATTTCTGCCTTTTTCTCACAAAACAAAGGGAATTTCTGTCTTTTTTGCCCCAAAATAAGAAAAATTTCTGACTTATTACTCTGAAATAAGTGAAATTTCTGCAATTTTGCCCCAAAATAAGGGAAATTTCTGCATTTTTGCCCCCAAATAAGGGGAATTACAGCCTTTTTACCTCAAAATAAGGCGAATTTCTGAATTTTGGCACAAAATATTATGAATGTCTGCGGTTTTGCCCCAAAATAAGGAAAATTTCTGCCTTTTTTCCCTGAAATAAGTGAAATTTCCGCAATTTTGCCCCAAAATAAGTGAAATTTCTGCAATTCTGCCCCAAAATAAAAGAAATTTCTGGAATTTTGCCCCAAAATAAGTGGAATTTCTGAGTTTTGCCCCAAAATAAAGAGAATTTCTGCCTTTTAGCCCCACAATTAGTGAAATTTCGGCAATTTTGCCCTAAAATAAGAGAAATGTCTGCATTTTTCCCCATAATAATGGTAATTTCTGCAATTTTGCCCCAAAATAAGGGGAATTTCTGTTTTTTGCCCCACAATTAGTGAAATTTCTGTAATTTTGACCTAAGTAAGGGGAATTTCTTCCTTTTGCGGCAAAATATGGAGAATTTCTGCCTTTTTTCCAAAAATAAAAAGAATGCCTACCTTTTGCCATAAAAAAGGGAAATTTCTCATTTTTGCTTCAAAATAAGGGGAACTTTTCCCTTTTTGCTTCTAAATAAGTGGAATTTCTGTTTTTTCCCCCAAAACAAAGGGAATTTCTGGTTTTTTTGCCCCATAATAAAGAAAATTTCTGACTTATTACTCTGAAATAAGTGAAATTTCTGAAAATTGCCCCAAAATAAGGAAATTTCTGCATTTCTGCCCCCAAATAAGGGGAATTTCAAAATTTTTACCTCAAAATAAGGGAAATTTCTGCATTTTTGCAACAAAATATTAGAAATTTCTGCATTTTTGCCACAAAATATTAGGAATTTCTGCCTTTTTGCCCCAAAATAAGAAAATTTCTCCTTTTTTTTTGAAATAAGTGAAATTTCTGCAATTTTGCACCAAAGTAAGTGAAATTTCTGCAATTTTGCCCCAAAATAAGGAAAATTTCTGGAATTATGCCCCAAAGTAAGTGGAATATATGAGTTTTACCCAAAAAAAAGGAGAATTTCTGTCTTTCTGCCCCAACATATAGGGAATTTCTGCCTTTTTGCCCCCAAATTTGGGGAATTTCTGCAATTTTGCTCCAAAATACGGGGAATTTCTGCCTTTTTGCCCGAAAATAAGGAGAATGCATACCTTTTTGCCATAAAAAAGCGAAATTTCTTCATTTTTGCCCCAAAATAAGGGGAATTTCTGCTTTTTTGCCTCTAAATAAGTGGAATTTCTGTCTTTTTCCCCCAAAACAAAAGGAATTTCTGGCTTTTTTGCCCCAAAATAAAGAAAATTTCTGACTTATTACCCTGAAATAAGTGAAATTTCTGCAATTTTGCCCCAAAATAAGGGAAATTTCTGCATTTTTGCCCCCAAATATGGCGAATTTCAGGCTTTTTACCTCAAAATAAAAGGAATTTCTGCATTTTTCCCCAAAATATAGGAAATTTCTGCCTTTTTCCCTAAAATAAGAAAAATTTCTGCCATTTTGTACCAAAATATAAGAAATTTCTGCCTTTTTGCTTCAAAATAAAAAAATTTCTCCCTTTTTTCTGAAATAAGTTAAATTTCTGCAATTTTGCCCCAAAATAAGTGAAATTTCTGCAATTTTGCCCCAAAATAAGGGAAATTTCTGGAATTTTGCTTCAAAATAAGTGGAATTTCTGAGTTTTGCCCAAAATAAGGAGATTTTCTGTCTTTTTGCCCCAACATATAGGGAATATCTGCCTTTTTGCCCCACAATTATGGGAATTTCTGCAATTTTGCTCCAAAATACGGGGTATTTCTGCCTTTTTGCCAGAAAATAAGGAGAATGCATACCTTTTTGCCATAAAAAAGGGAAATTTCTTCATTTTTGCTCCAAAATAAGGGGAATTTCTGCTTTTTTGCCTCTAAATAAGTGGTATTTCTGTCTTTTCCCCCAAAACAAAGGGAATTTCTGTCTATTTTGCCCCAAAATAAAAAAAATTTCTGACTTATTTCCCTGAAGTAAGTGAAATTTCTGCAATTTTGCCCCAAAATAAGGGAAATTTCTGCCTTTTTGCCCCCAAATAAGGGGAATTTCAGCTTTTTTTACCTCAAAATAAGGGGAATTTCTGCATTTTTCCACAAAATATTAGGAATTTCTGCCTTTTTGCCCCAAAATAAGAAAAATTTCTGCCTATTTTCCCTGAAATAAGTGAAATTTCTGCAATTTTGCCCCAAAATAAGTGAAATTTCTGCAATTTTGCCACAAAATAAGGAAAATTTCTGCCTTTTTGCCACCAAATAATGGGAATTTCAGCCTTTTTACCTCAAAATAAGGGGAATTTCTGCATTTTTGCCACAAAATATTAGGAATTTCTGCCTTTTTGCCCAAAAATGAGGAAAATTTCTGCCTATTTTCCCTGAAATAAGTGAAATTGCTGCAATTTTGCCCCAAAATAAATGAAATTTCTGCAATTTTGCCCCAAAATAAGGGAAATTTCTGGAATTTTGCCCCAAAATAAGTTTAATTTCTGAGTTCTGACCCAAAACAAGAAGAATTTCTGTCTTTATGCCCCAACATATAGAGAATTTCTGCCTTTTTGACCCACAATTGGGGGAATTTCTGCAGTTTTGCTCCAAAATACGGGGAATTTCTGCCTTGTTGCCCGAAAATAAGAAGAATGCATACCTTTTTGCCATAAAAAAGCGAAATTTCTTCATTTTTGCTCCAAAATAAGGAAAATTTCTGTCTTTTTTGCTTCAAAATACGGAAAATTTCTGACTTATTATCTGAAATAAGTGAAATTTCTGCAATTTTGCCCCAAAATAAGTGAAATTTCTGCAATTTTGCCCCAAAATAAGGGAAATTTCTGGAATTTTGCCTCAAAATAAGTGGAATTTCTGAGTTTTGCCCCAAAATAAGGAGATTTTCTGTCTTTTTGCCCCAACATATAGGGAATATCTGCCTTTTTGCCTCACAATTAGGGGAATTTCTGCAATTTTTCTCCAAAATACGGGGTATTTCTGCCTTTTTGCCAGAAAATAAGAAGAATGCATACCTTTTTGCCATAAAAAAGGGAAATTTCTTCATTTTTGCTCCAAAATAAGGGGAATTTCTGCCTTATGCCTCTAAATAAGTAAAATTTCTGTTTTTTCCCAAACAAAAAGAATTCCTGTCTTTTTTGCCCCAAAATAAGGAAAATTTTGACTTATTACCGTGAAATAAGTGAAATTTCAGCACTTTTGACTCAAAATAAGGGAAATTTCTGCCTTTTTGCCCCCAAATAAGGGGAATTTCAGCTTTTTTACTTCAAAATAAGGGGAATTTCTGCAATTTTGCCCCAAAATAAGGGAAATTTCTGGAATTTTGCCTCAAAATAAGTGGAATTTCTGAGTTTTACCCCAAAATAAGGAGATTTTCTGTCTTTTTGCCCCAACATATAGGGAATATCTGCCTTTTTGCCCCACAATTAGGGGAATTTCTGCAGTTTTGCTCCAAAATACGGGGAATTTCTGCCTTGTTGCCCGAAAATAAGAAGAATGCATACCTTTTTGCCATAAAAAAGCGAAATTTCTTCATTTTTTCTCCAAAATAAGGAAAATTTCTGCTTTTTTGCCTCTAAATAAGTGGAATTTCTGTCTTTTTCCCCCATAACAAAGGAAATTTCTGTCTTTTTTGCTTCAAAATACGGAAAATTTCTGACTTATTATCTGAAATAAGTGAAATTTCTGCAATTTTGCCCCAAAATAAGTGAAATTTCTGCAATTTTGCCCCAAAATAAGGGAAATTTCTGGAATTTTGCCTCAAAATAAGTGGAATTTCTGAGTTTTGCCCCAAAATAAGGAGATTTTCTGTCTTTTTGCCCCAACATATAGGGAATATCTGCCTTTTTGCCCCACAATTAGGGGAATTTTTGAAATTTTGCTCCAAAATACGGGGTATTTCTGCCTTTTTGCCAGAAAATAAGAAGAATGCATACCTTTTTGCCATAAAAAAGGGAAATTTCTTCATTTTTGCTCCAAAATAAGGGGAATTTCTGCCTTTTGCCTCTAAATAAGTAAAATTTCTGTTTTTTTCCCAAACAAAAGGAATTCCTGTCTTTTTTGCCCCAAAATAAGGAAAATTTTGACTTATTACCGTGAAATAAGTGAAATTTCCGCAATTTTGACTCAAAATAAGGGAAATTTCTGCCTTTTTGCCCCCAAATAAGGGGAATTTCAGCTTTTTTACGTCAAAATAAGGGGAATTTCTGCATTTTTGCCCCAAAATACGGGAAATTTCTGCTTTTTTGCCCCAAAATAAGAAAATTTCTCCTTTTTTTTGTAATAAGTTAAATTTCTGCAATTTTGCCCCAAAATAAGTGAAATTTCTGCAATTTTACCCCAAAATAAAAAAAATTTCTGGAATTTTGCCCAAAAATGAGTGGAATTTCTGAGTTTTGCCCCCAAAATAAGGAGAATTTCTGTTATTTTGTCTCAACATATAGGGAATTTCTGCCTTTTTGCCCCACAATTAGGGGAATTTCTGAAATTTTGCTCCAAAATAAGGGGAATTTCTGCTTTTTTGCCTCTAAATAAGTGGAATTTCTGCCTTTTTCTCACAAAACAAAGGGAATTTCTGTCTTTTTTGCCCCAAAATAAGAAAAATTTCTGACTTATTACTCTGAAATAAGTGAAATTTCTGCAATTTTGCCCCAAAATAAGGGAAATTTCTGCATTTTTGCCCCCAAATAAGGGGAATTACAGCCTTTTTACCTCAAAATAAGGCGAATTTCTGAATTTTGGCACAAAGTATTATGAATGTCTGCGGTTTTGCCCCAAAATAAGAAAAATTTCTGCCTTTTTTCCCTGAAATAATTGAAATTTCCGCAATTTTGCCCCAAAATAAGTGAAATTTCTGCAATTCTGCCCCAAAATAAAAGAAATTTCTGGAATTTTGCCCCAAAATAAGTGGAATTTCTGAGTTTTGCCCCAAAATAAAGAGAATTTCTGCCTTTTTGCCCCACAATTAGTGAAATTTCTGCAATTTTGCCCTAAAATAAGAGAAATGTCTGCATTTTTTCCCCATAATAATGGTAATTTCTGCAATTTTGCCCCAAAATAAGGGGAATTTCTGTTTTTTGCCCCACAATTAGTGAAATTTCTGTAATTTTGACCTAAGTAAGGGGAATTTCTTCCTTTTGCCGCAAAATATGGAGAATTTCTGCCTTTTTTCCAAAAATAAAAAGAATGCCTACCTTTTGCCATAAAAAAGGGAAATTTCTCATTTTTGCTTCAAAATAAGGGGAACTTTTCCCTTTTTGCTTCTAAATAAGTGGAATTTCTGTTTTTTTCCCCCAAAACAAAGGGAATTTCTGTTTTTTTGCCCCAAAATAAAGAAAATTTCTGACTTATTACTCTGAAATAAGTGAAATTTCTGAAAATTGCCCCAAAATAAGGAAATTTCTGCATTTCTGCCCCCAAATAAGGGGAATTTCAACCTTTTTACCTCAAAATAAGGGAAATTTCTGCATTTTTGCAACAAAATATTAGGAATTTCTGCATTTTTGCCACAAAATATTAGGAATTTCTGCCTTTTTGCCCCAAAATAAGAAAATTTCTCCTTTTTTTTGAAATAAGTGAAATTTCTGCAATTTTGCACCAAAGTAAGTGAAATTTCTGCAATTTTGCCCCAAAATAAGGAAAATTTCTGGAATTTTGCCCCAAAGTAAGTGGAATATATGAGTTTTACCCCAAAATAAGGAGAATTTCTGTCTTTCTGCCCCAACATATAGGGAATTTCTGCCTTTTTGCCCCAAAATTAGGGAAATTTCTGCAATTTTGCTCCAAAATACGGGGAATTTCTGCCTTTTTGCCCGAAAATAAGGAGAATGCATACCTTTTTGCCATAAAAAAACGAAATTTCTTCATTTTTGCTCCAAAATAAGGGGAATTTCTGCTTTTTTGCCTCTAAATAAGTGGATTTTCTGTCTTTTTCCCCCAAAACAAAAAAAATTTCTGTCTTTTTTGCCCCAAAATAAGGAAAATTTCTGACTTATTACCCTGAAATAAGTAAAATTTCTGCAATTTTGCCCCAAAATAAGGGAAATTTCTGCATTTTTGCCCCCAAATAAGGGGAATTTCAGGCTTTTTACCTCAAAATAAAAGGAATTTCTGCATTTTTGCCCCAAAATATAGGAAATTTCTGCCTTTTTTCCCCAAAATAAGAAAAATTTCTGCTATTTTGTACCGAAATATAAGAAATTTCTGCCTTTTTGCTTCAAAATAAAAAAAATTCTCCCTTTTTTCTGAAATAAGTTAAATTTCTGCAATTTTGCCCCAAAATAAGCGAAATTTCTGCAATTTTGCCCCAAAATAAGCGAAATTTCTGCAATTTTGCCCCAAAATAAGGGAAATTTCTGGAATTTTGCCTCAAAATAAGTGGAATTTCTGAGTTTTGCCCCAAAATAAGGAGATTTTCTGTCTTTTTGCCCCAACATATAGGGAATATCTGCCTTTTTGCCCCACAATTAGGGGAATTTCTGCAATTTTGCTCCAAAATACGGGAAATTTCTGCCTTTTTGCCCGAAAATAAGGAGAATGCATACCTTTTTGCCATAAAAAAGCGAAATTTCTTCATTTTTGCCCCAAAATAAGGGGAATTTCTGCTTTTTTGCCTCTAAATAAGTGGAATTTCTGTCTTTTTCCCCCAAAACAAAAGGAATTTCTGTCTTTTTTGCCCCAAAATAAAGAAAATTTCTGACTTATTACCCTGAAATAAGTGAAATTTCTGCAATTTTGCCCCAAAATAAGGGAAATTTCTGCATTTTTGCCCCCAAATAAGGGGAATTTCAGACTTTTTACCTCAAAATAAAAGGAATTTCTGCATTTTTGCCCCAAAATATAGGAAATTTCTGCCTTTTTTCCCCAAAATAAGAAAAATTTCTGCCATTTTGTACCAAAATATAAGAAATTTCTGCCTTTTTGCTTCAAAATAAAGAAATTTCTCCCTTTTTTCTGAAATAAGTTAAATTTCTGCAATTTTGCCCCAAAATAAGTGAAATTTCTGCAATTTTGCCCCAAAATAAGGGAAATTCCTGGAATTTTGCCTCAAAATAAGTGGAATTTCTGAGTTTTGCCCCAAAATAAGGAGATTTTCTGTCTTTTTGCCCCAACATATAGGGAATATCTGCCTTTTTGCCCCACAATTAGTGGAATTTCTTCATTTTTGCTCCAAAATAAGGGGAATTTCTGCTTTTTTTGCCTCTAAATAAGTGGTATTTCTGTCTTTTCCCCCAAAACAAAGGGAATTTCTGTCTATTTTGCCCCAAAATAAAGAAAATTTCTGACTTATTTCCCTGAAGTAAGTGAAATTTCTGCAATTTTGCCCCAAAATAAGGGAAATTTCTGCCTTTTTGCCCCCAAATAAGGGCAATTTCAGTTTTTTTTACCTCAAAATAAGGGGAATTTCTGCATTTTTGCCACAAAAATTAGGATTTTCTGCCTTTTTGCCCCAAAATAAGAAAAATTTCTGCCTATTTTCCATGAAATAAGTGAAATTTCTGCAATTTTGACACAAAATAAGTGAAATTTCTTCAATTTTGCCCCAAAATAAGGGAAATTTCTGGAATTTTGCCTCTAAATAAGTGGAATATCTGAGTTCTGCCCCAAAATAAGGAGAATTTCTGTCTTTATACCCCAACATATAGGGAATTTCTGCCTTTTTGCCTCACAATTAGGCAAAATTCTGCAATTTTGCTCCAAAATACGAGGAATTTCTGTCTTTTTTGTCCGAAAATAAGAAGAATGCATACCTTTTTGCCATAAAAAAGGGAAATTTCTTCATTTTTGCTCCAAAATAAGGGGAATTTCTGCCTTTTTGCCTCTAAATAAGTAAAATTTCTGTTTTTTCCCAAAGGGAATTCCTGTCTTTTTTGCCCCAAAATAAGGAAAATTTTGACTTATTACCGTGAAATAAGTGAAATTTCAGCAATTTTGACTCAAAATAAGGGAAATTTCTGCCTTTTTGCCCCCAAATAAGGGGAATTTCAGCTTTTTTACCTCAAAATAAGGGGAATTTCTGCATTTTTGCCCCAAAATATGGGAAATTTCTGCAATTTTACCCCAAAATAAAAAAAATTTCTGGAATTTTGCCCAAAAATGAGTGGAATTTCTGAGTTTTGCCCCCAAAATAAGGAGAATTTCTGTTATTTTGTCTCAACATATAGGGAATTTCTGCCTTTTTGCCCCACAATTAGGGGAATTTCTGAAATTTTGCTCCAAAATAAGGGGAATTTCTTCTTTTTTGCCTCTAAATAAGTGGAATTTCTGCCTTTTTCTCACAAAACAAAGGGAATTTCTGTCTTTTTTGCCCCAAAATAAGAAAAATTTCTGACTTATTACTCTGAAATAAGTGAAATTTCTGCAATTTTGCCCCAAAATAAGGGAAATTTCTGCATTTTTGCCCCCAAATAAGGGGAATTACAGCCTTTTTACCTCAAAATAAGGCGAATTTCTGAATTTTGGCACAAAATATTATGAATGTCTGCGGTTTTGCCCCAAAATAAGGAAAATTTCTGCCTTTTTTCCCTGAAATAAGTGAAATTTCCGCAATTTTGCCCCAAAATAAGTGAAATTTCTGCAATTCTGCCCCAAAATAAAAGAAATTTCTGGAATTTTGCCCCAAAATAAGTGGAATTTCTGAGTTTTGCCCCAAAATAAAGAGAATTTCTGCCTTTTAGCCCCACAATTAGTGAAATTTCGGCAATTTTGCCCTAAAATAAGAGAAATGTCTGCATTTTTCCCCATAATAATGGTAATTTCTGCAATTTTGCCCCAAAATAAGGGGAATTTCTGTTTTTTGCCCCACAATTAGTGAAATTTCTGTAATTTTGACCTAAGTAAGGGGAATTTCTTCCTTTTGCGGCAAAATATGGAGAATTTCTGCCTTTTTTCCAAAAATAAAAAGAATGCCTACCTTTTGCCATAAAAAAGGGAAATTTCTCATTTTTGCTTCAAAATAAGGGGAACTTTTCCCTTTTTGCTTCTAAATAAGTGGAATTTCTGTTTTTTCCCCCAAAACAAAGGGAATTTCTGGTTTTTTTGCCCCATAATAAAGAAAATTTCTGACTTATTACTCTGAAATAAGTGAAATTTCTGAAAATTGCCCCAAAATAAGGAAATTTCTGCATTTCTGCCCCCAAATAAGGGGAATTTCAAAATTTTTACCTCAAAATAAGGGAAATTTCTGCATTTTTGCAACAAAATATTAGAAATTTCTGCATTTTTGCCACAAAATATTAGGAATTTCTGCCTTTTTGCCCCAAAATAAGAAAATTTCTCCTTTTTTTTTGAAATAAGTGAAATTTCTGCAATTTTGCACCAAAGTAAGTGAAATTTCTGCAATTTTGCCCCAAAATAAGGAAAATTTCTGGAATTATGCCCCAAAGTAAGTGGAATATATGAGTTTTACCCAAAAAAAAGGAGAATTTCTGTCTTTCTGCCCCAACATATAGGGAATTTCTGCCTTTTTGCCCCCAAATTTGGGGAATTTCTGCAATTTTGCTCCAAAATACGGGGAATTTCTGCCTTTTTGCCCGAAAATAAGGAGAATGCATACCTTTTTGCCATAAAAAAGCGAAATTTCTTCATTTTTGCCCCAAAATAAGGGGAATTTCTGCTTTTTTGCCTCTAAATAAGTGGAATTTCTGTCTTTTTCCCCCAAAACAAAAGGAATTTCTGGCTTTTTTGCCCCAAAATAAAGAAAATTTCTGACTTATTACCCTGAAATAAGTGAAATTTCTGCAATTTTGCCCCAAAATAAGGGAAATTTCTGCATTTTTGCCCCCAAATATGGCGAATTTCAGGCTTTTTACCTCAAAATAAAAGGAATTTCTGCATTTTTTCCCCAAAATATAGGAAATTTCTGCCTTTTTCCCTAAAATAAGAAAAATTTCTGCCATTTTGTACCAAAATATAAGAAATTTCTGCCTTTTTGCTTCAAAATAAAAAAATTTCTCCCTTTTTTCTGAAATAAGTTAAATTTCTGCAATTTTGCCCCAAAATAAGTGAAATTTCTGCAATTTTGCCCCAAAATAAGGGAAATTTCTGGAATTTTGCTTCAAAATAAGTGGAATTTCTGAGTTTTGCCCCAAAATAAGGAGATTTTCTGTCTTTTTGCCCCAACATATAGGGAATATCTGCCTTTTTGCCCCACAATTATGGGAATTTCTGCAATTTTGCTCCAAAATACGGGGTATTTCTGCCTTTTTGCCAGAAAATAAGGAGAATGCATACCTTTTTGCCATAAAAAAGGGAAATTTCTTCATTTTTGCTCCAAAATAAGGGGAATTTCTGCTTTTTTGCCTCTAAATAAGTGGTATTTCTGTCTTTTCCCCCAAAACAAAGGGAATTTCTGTCTATTTTGCCCCAAAATAAAAAAAATTTCTGACTTATTTCCCTGAAGTAAGTGAAATTTCTGCAATTTTGCCCCAAAATAAGGGAAATTTCTGCCTTTTTGCCCCCAAATAAGGGGAATTTCAGCTTTTTTTACCTCAAAATAAGGGGAATTTCTGCATTTTTCCACAAAATATTAGGAATTTCTGCCTTTTTGCCCCAAAATAAGAAAAATTTCTGCCTATTTTCCCTGAAATAAGTGAAATTTCTGCAATTTTGCCCCAAAATAAGTGAAATTTCTGCAATTTTGCCACAAAATAAGGAAAATTTCTGCCTTTTTGCCACCAAATAATGGGAATTTCAGCCTTTTTACCTCAAAATAAGGGGAATTTCTGCATTTTTGCCACAAAATATTAGGAATTTCTGCCTTTTTGCCCAAAAATGAGGAAAATTTCTGCCTATTTTCCCTGAAATAAGTGAAATTGCTGCAATTTTGCCCCAAAATAAATGAAATTTCTGCAATTTTGCCCCAAAATAAGGGAAATTTCTGGAATTTTGCCCCAAAATAAGTTTAATTTCTGAGTTCTGACCCAAAACAAGAAGAATTTCTGTCTTTATGCCCCAACATATAGAGAATTTCTGCCTTTTTGACCCACAATTGGGGGAATTTCTGCAGTTTTGCTCCAAAATACGGGGAATTTCTGCCTTGTTGCCCGAAAATAAGAAGAATGCATACCTTTTTGCCATAAAAAAGCGAAATTTCTTCATTTTTGCTCCAAAATAAGGAAAATTTCTGTCTTTTTTGCTTCAAAATACGGAAAATTTCTGACTTATTATCTGAAATAAGTGAAATTTCTGCAATTTTGCCCCAAAATAAGTGAAATTTCTGCAATTTTGCCCCAAAATAAGGGAAATTTCTGGAATTTTGCCTCAAAATAAGTGGAATTTCTGAGTTTTGCCCCAAAATAAGGAGATTTTCTGTCTTTTTGCCCCAACATATAGGGAATATCTGCCTTTTTGCCTCACAATTAGGGGAATTTCTGCAATTTTTCTCCAAAATACGGGGTATTTCTGCCTTTTTGCCAGAAAATAAGAAGAATGCATACCTTTTTGCCATAAAAAAGGGAAATTTCTTCATTTTTGCTCCAAAATAAGGGGAATTTCTGCCTTATGCCTCTAAATAAGTAAAATTTCTGTTTTTTCCCAAACAAAAGGAATTCCTGTCTTTTTTGCCCCAAAATAAGGAAAATTTTGACTTATTACCGTGAAATAAGTGAAATTTCAGCACTTTTGACTCAAAATAAGGGAAATTTCTGCCTTTTTGCCCCCAAATAAGGGGAATTTCAGCTTTTTTACTTCAAAATAAGGGGAATTTCTGCAATTTTGCCCCAAAATAAGGGAAATTTCTGGAATTTTGCCTCAAAATAAGTGGAATTTCTGAGTTTTACCCCAAAATAAGGAGATTTTCTGTCTTTTTGCCCCAACATATAGGGAATATCTGCCTTTTTGCCCCACAATTAGGGGAATTTCTGCAGTTTTGCTCCAAAATACGGGGAATTTCTGCCTTGTTGCCCGAAAATAAGAAGAATGCATACCTTTTTGCCATAAAAAAGCGAAATTTCTTCATTTTTTCTCCAAAATAAGGAAAATTTCTGCTTTTTTGCCTCTAAATAAGTGGAATTTCTGTCTTTTTCCCCCATAACAAAGGAAATTTCTGTCTTTTTTGCTTCAAAATACGGAAAATTTCTGACTTATTATCTGAAATAAGTGAAATTTCTGCAATTTTGCCCCAAAATAAGTGAAATTTCTGCAATTTTGCCCCAAAATAAGGGAAATTTCTGGAATTTTGCCTCAAAATAAGTGGAATTTCTGAGTTTTGCCCCAAAATAAGGAGATTTTCTGTCTTTTTGCCCCAACATATAGGGAATATCTGCCTTTTTGCCCCACAATTAGGGGAATTTCTGAAATTTTGCTCCAAAATACGGGGTATTTCTGCCTTTTTGCCAGAAAATAAGAAGAATGCATACCTTTTTGCCATAAAAAAGGGAAATTTCTTCATTTTTGCTCCAAAATAAGGGGAATTTCTGCCTTTTGCCTCTAAATAAGTAAAATTTCTGTTTTTTTCCCAAACAAAAGGAATTCCTGTCTTTTTTGCCCCAAAATAAGGAAAATTTTGACTTATTACCGTGAAATAAGTGAAATTTCCGCAATTTTGACTCAAAATAAGGGAAATTTCTGCCTTTTTGCCCCCAAATAAGGGGAATTTCAGCTTTTTTACGTCAAAATAAGGGGAATTTCTGCATTTTTGCCCCAAAATACGGGAAATTTCTGCTTTTTTGCCCCAAAATAAGAAAATTTCTCCTTTTTTTTGTAATAAGTTAAATTTCTGCAATTTTGCCCCAAAATAAGTGAAATTTCTGCAATTTTACCCCAAAATAAAAAAAATTTCTGGAATTTTGCCCAAAAATGAGTGGAATTTCTGAGTTTTGCCCCCAAAATAAGGAGAATTTCTGTTATTTTGTCTCAACATATAGGGAATTTCTGCCTTTTTGCCCCACAATTAGGGGAATTTCTGAAATTTTGCTCCAAAATAAGGGGAATTTCTGCTTTTTTGCCTCTAAATAAGTGGAATTTCTGCCTTTTTCTCACAAAACAAAGGGAATTTCTGTCTTTTTTGCCCCAAAATAAGAAAAATTTCTGACTTATTACTCTGAAATAAGTGAAATTTCTGCAATTTTGCCCCAAAATAAGGGAAATTTCTGCATTTTTGCCCCCAAATAAGGGGAATTACAGCCTTTTTACCTCAAAATAAGGCGAATTTCTGAATTTTGGCACAAAGTATTATGAATGTCTGCGGTTTTGCCCCAAAATAAGAAAAATTTCTGCCTTTTTTCCCTGAAATAATTGAAATTTCCGCAATTTTGCCCCAAAATAAGTGAAATTTCTGCAATTCTGCCCCAAAATAAAAGAAATTTCTGGAATTTTGCCCCAAAATAAGTGGAATTTCTGAGTTTTGCCCCAAAATAAAGAGAATTTCTGCCTTTTTGCCCCACAATTAGTGAAATTTCTGCAATTTTGCCCTAAAATAAGAGAAATGTCTGCATTTTTTCCCCATAATAATGGTAATTTCTGCAATTTTGCCCCAAAATAAGGGGAATTTCTGTTTTTTGCCCCACAATTAGTGAAATTTCTGTAATTTTGACCTAAGTAAGGGGAATTTCTTCCTTTTGCCGCAAAATATGGAGAATTTCTGCCTTTTTTCCAAAAATAAAAAGAATGCCTACCTTTTGCCATAAAAAAGGGAAATTTCTCATTTTTGCTTCAAAATAAGGGGAACTTTTCCCTTTTTGCTTCTAAATAAGTGGAATTTCTGTTTTTTTCCCCCAAAACAAAGGGAATTTCTGTTTTTTTGCCCCAAAATAAAGAAAATTTCTGACTTATTACTCTGAAATAAGTGAAATTTCTGAAAATTGCCCCAAAATAAGGAAATTTCTGCATTTCTGCCCCCAAATAAGGGGAATTTCAACCTTTTTACCTCAAAATAAGGGAAATTTCTGCATTTTTGCAACAAAATATTAGGAATTTCTGCATTTTTGCCACAAAATATTAGGAATTTCTGCCTTTTTGCCCCAAAATAAGAAAATTTCTCCTTTTTTTTGAAATAAGTGAAATTTCTGCAATTTTGCACCAAAGTAAGTGAAATTTCTGCAATTTTGCCCCAAAATAAGGAAAATTTCTGGAATTTTGCCCCAAAGTAAGTGGAATATATGAGTTTTACCCCAAAATAAGGAGAATTTCTGTCTTTCTGCCCCAACATATAGGGAATTTCTGCCTTTTTGCCCCAAAATTAGGGAAATTTCTGCAATTTTGCTCCAAAATACGGGGAATTTCTGCCTTTTTGCCCGAAAATAAGGAGAATGCATACCTTTTTGCCATAAAAAAACGAAATTTCTTCATTTTTGCTCCAAAATAAGGGGAATTTCTGCTTTTTTGCCTCTAAATAAGTGGATTTTCTGTCTTTTTCCCCCAAAACAAAAAAAATTTCTGTCTTTTTTGCCCCAAAATAAGGAAAATTTCTGACTTATTACCCTGAAATAAGTAAAATTTCTGCAATTTTGCCCCAAAATAAGGGAAATTTCTGCATTTTTGCCCCCAAATAAGGGGAATTTCAGGCTTTTTACCTCAAAATAAAAGGAATTTCTGCATTTTTGCCCCAAAATATAGGAAATTTCTGCCTTTTTTCCCCAAAATAAGAAAAATTTCTGCTATTTTGTACCGAAATATAAGAAATTTCTGCCTTTTTGCTTCAAAATAAAAAAAATTCTCCCTTTTTTCTGAAATAAGTTAAATTTCTGCAATTTTGCCCCAAAATAAGCGAAATTTCTGCAATTTTGCCCCAAAATAAGCGAAATTTCTGCAATTTTGCCCCAAAATAAGGGAAATTTCTGGAATTTTGCCTCAAAATAAGTGGAATTTCTGAGTTTTGCCCCAAAATAAGGAGATTTTCTGTCTTTTTGCCCCAACATATAGGGAATATCTGCCTTTTTGCCCCACAATTAGGGGAATTTCTGCAATTTTGCTCCAAAATACGGGAAATTTCTGCCTTTTTGCCCGAAAATAAGGAGAATGCATACCTTTTTGCCATAAAAAAGCGAAATTTCTTCATTTTTGCCCCAAAATAAGGGGAATTTCTGCTTTTTTGCCTCTAAATAAGTGGAATTTCTGTCTTTTTCCCCCAAAACAAAAGGAATTTCTGTCTTTTTTGCCCCAAAATAAAGAAAATTTCTGACTTATTACCCTGAAATAAGTGAAATTTCTGCAATTTTGCCCCAAAATAAGGGAAATTTCTGCATTTTTGCCCCCAAATAAGGGGAATTTCAGACTTTTTACCTCAAAATAAAAGGAATTTCTGCATTTTTGCCCCAAAATATAGGAAATTTCTGCCTTTTTTCCCCAAAATAAGAAAAATTTCTGCCATTTTGTACCAAAATATAAGAAATTTCTGCCTTTTTGCTTCAAAATAAAGAAATTTCTCCCTTTTTTCTGAAATAAGTTAAATTTCTGCAATTTTGCCCCAAAATAAGTGAAATTTCTGCAATTTTGCCCCAAAATAAGGGAAATTCCTGGAATTTTGCCTCAAAATAAGTGGAATTTCTGAGTTTTGCCCCAAAATAAGGAGATTTTCTGTCTTTTTGCCCCAACATATAGGGAATATCTGCCTTTTTGCCCCACAATTAGTGGAATTTCTTCATTTTTGCTCCAAAATAAGGGGAATTTCTGCTTTTTTTGCCTCTAAATAAGTGGTATTTCTGTCTTTTCCCCCAAAACAAAGGGAATTTCTGTCTATTTTGCCCCAAAATAAAGAAAATTTCTGACTTATTTCCCTGAAGTAAGTGAAATTTCTGCAATTTTGCCCCAAAATAAGGGAAATTTCTGCCTTTTTGCCCCCAAATAAGGGCAATTTCAGTTTTTTTTACCTCAAAATAAGGGGAATTTCTGCATTTTTGCCACAAAAATTAGGATTTTCTGCCTTTTTGCCCCAAAATAAGAAAAATTTCTGCCTATTTTCCATGAAATAAGTGAAATTTCTGCAATTTTGACACAAAATAAGTGAAATTTCTTCAATTTTGCCCCAAAATAAGGGAAATTTCTGGAATTTTGCCTCTAAATAAGTGGAATATCTGAGTTCTGCCCCAAAATAAGGAGAATTTCTGTCTTTATACCCCAACATATAGGGAATTTCTGCCTTTTTGCCTCACAATTAGGCAAAATTCTGCAATTTTGCTCCAAAATACGAGGAATTTCTGTCTTTTTTGTCCGAAAATAAGAAGAATGCATACCTTTTTGCCATAAAAAAGGGAAATTTCTTCATTTTTGCTCCAAAATAAGGGGAATTTCTGCCTTTTTGCCTCTAAATAAGTAAAATTTCTGTTTTTTCCCAAAGGGAATTCCTGTCTTTTTTGCCCCAAAATAAGGAAAATTTTGACTTATTACCGTGAAATAAGTGAAATTTCAGCAATTTTGACTCAAAATAAGGGAAATTTCTGCCTTTTTGCCCCCAAATAAGGGGAATTTCAGCTTTTTTACCTCAAAATAAGGGGAATTTCTGCATTTTTGCCCCAAAATATGGGAAATTTCTGCAATTTTACCCCAAAATAAAAAAAATTTCTGGAATTTTGCCCAAAAATGAGTGGAATTTCTGAGTTTTGCCCCCAAAATAATGAGAATTTCTGTTATTTTGTCTCAACATATAGGGAATTTCTGCCTTTTTGCCCCACAATTAGGGGAATTTCTGAAATTTTGCTCCAAAATAAGGGGAATTTCTTCTTTTTTGCCTCTAAATAAGTGGAATTTCTGCCTTTTTCTCACAAAACAAAGGGAATTTCTGTCTTTTTTGCCCCAAAATAAGAAAAATTTCTGACTTATTACTCTGAAATAAGTGAAATTTCTGCAATTTTGCCCCAAAATAAGGGAAATTTCTGCATTTTTGCCCCCAAATAAGGGGAATTACAGCCTTTTTACCTCAAAATAAGGCGAATTTCTGAATTTTGGCACAAAATATTATGAATGTCTGCGGTTTTGCCCCAAAATAAGGAAAATTTCTGCCTTTTTTCCCTGAAATAAGTGAAATTTCCGCAATTTTGCCCCAAAATAAGTGAAATTTCTGCAATTCTGCCCCAAAATAAAAGAAATTTCTGGAATTTTGCCCCAAAATAAGTGGAATTTCTGAGTTTTGCCCCAAAATAAAGAGAATTTCTGCCTTTTAGCCCCACAATTAGTGAAATTTCGGCAATTTTGCCCTAAAATAAGAGAAATGTCTGCATTTTTCCCCATAATAATGGTAATTTCTGCAATTTTGCCCCAAAATAAGGGGAATTTCTGTTTTTTGCCCCACAATTAGTGAAATTTCTGTAATTTTGACCTAAGTAAGGGGAATTTCTTCCTTTTGCGGCAAAATATGGAGAATTTCTGCCTTTTTTCCAAAAATAAAAAGAATGCCTACCTTTTGCCATAAAAAAGGGAAATTTCTCATTTTTGCTTCAAAATAAGGGGAACTTTTCCCTTTTTGCTTCTAAATAAGTGGAATTTCTGTTTTTTCCCCCAAAACAAAGGGAATTTCTGGTTTTTTTGCCCCATAATAAAGAAAATTTCTGACTTATTACTCTGAAATAAGTGAAATTTCTGAAAATTGCCCCAAAATAAGGAAATTTCTGCATTTCTGCCCCCAAATAAGGGGAATTTCAAAATTTTTACCTCAAAATAAGGGAAATTTCTGCATTTTTGCAACAAAATATTAGAAATTTCTGCATTTTTGCCACAAAATATTAGGAATTTCTGCCTTTTTGCCCCAAAATAAGAAAATTTCTCCTTTTTTTTGAAATAAGTGAAATTTCTGCAATTTTGCACCAAAGTAAGTGAAATTTCTGCAATTTTGCCCCAAAATAAGGAAAATTTCTGGAATTATGCCCCAAAGTAAGTGGAATATATGAGTTTTACCCAAAAAAAAGGAGAATTTCTGTCTTTCTGCCCCAACATATAGGGAATTTCTGCCTTTTTGCCCCCAAATTTGGGGAATTTCTGCAATTTTGCTCCAAAATACGGGGAATTTCTGCCTTTTTGCCCGAAAATAAGGAGAATGCATACCTTTTTGCCATAAAAAAGCGAAATTTCTTCATTTTTGCCCCAAAATAAGGGGAATTTCTGCTTTTTTGCCTCTAAATAAGTGGAATTTCTGTCTTTTTCCCCCAAAACAAAAGGAATTTCTGGCTTTTTTGCCCCAAAATAAAGAAAATTTCTGACTTATTACCCTGAAATAAGTGAAATTTCTGCAATTTTGCCCCAATATAAGGGAAATTTCTGCATTTTTGCCCCCAAATATGGCGAATTTCAGGCTTTTTACCTCAAAATAAAAGGAATTTCTGCATTTTTTCCCCAAAATATAGGAAATTTCTGCCTTTTTCCCTAAAATAAGAAAAATTTCTGCCATTTTGTACCAAAATATAAGAAATTTCTGCCTTTTTGCTTCAAAATAAAAAAATTTCTCCCTTTTTTCTGAAATAAGTTAAATTTCTGCAATTTTGCCCCAAAATAAGTGAAATTTCTGCAATTTTGCCCCAAAATAAGGGAAATTTCTGGAATTTTGCTTCAAAATAAGTGGAATTTCTGAGTTTTGCCCCAAAATAAGGAGATTTTCTGTCTTTTTGCCCCAACATATAGGGAATATCTGCCTTTTTGCCCCACAATTATGGGAATTTCTGCAATTTTGCTCCAAAATACGGGGTATTTCTGCCTTTTTGCCAGAAAATAAGGAGAATGCATACCTTTTTGCCATAAAAAAGGGAAATTTCTTCATTTTTGCTCCAAAATAAGGGGAATTTCTGCTTTTTTGCCTCTAAATAAGTGGTATTTCTGTCTTTTCCCCCAAAACAAAGGGAATTTCTGTCTATTTTGCCCCAAAATAAAAAAAATTTCTGACTTATTTCCCTGAAGTAAGTGAAATTTCTGCAATTTTGCCCCAAAATAAGGGAAATTTCTGCCTTTTTGCCCCCAAATAAGGGGAATTTCAGCTTTTTTTACCTCAAAATAAGGGGAATTTCTGCATTTTTCCACAAAATATTAGGAATTTCTGCCTTTTTGCCCCAAAATAAGAAAAATTTCTGCCTATTTTCCCTGAAATAAGTGAAATTTCTGCAATTTTGCCCCAAAATAAGTGAAATTTCTGCAATTTTGCCACAAAATAAGGAAAATTTCTGCCTTTTTGCCACCAAATAATGGGAATTTCAGCCTTTTTACCTCAAAATAAGGGGAATTTCTGCATTTTTGCCACAAAATATTAGGAATTTCTGCCTTTTTGCCCAAAAATGAGGAAAATTTCTGCCTATTTTCCCTGAAATAAGTGAAATTGCTGCAATTTTGCCCCAAAATAAATGAAATTTCTGCAATTTTGCCCCAAAATAAGGGAAATTTCTGGAATTTTGCCCCAAAATAAGTTTAATTTCTGAGTTCTGACCCAAAACAAGAAGAATTTCTGTCTTTATGCCCCAACATATAGAGAATTTCTGCCTTTTTGACCCACAATTGGGGGAATTTCTGCAGTTTTGCTCCAAAATACGGGGAATTTCTGCCTTGTTGCCCGAAAATAAGAAGAATGCATACCTTTTTGCCATAAAAAAGCGAAATTTCTTCATTTTTGCTCCAAAATAAGGAAAATTTCTGTCTTTTTTGCTTCAAAATACGGAAAATTTCTGACTTATTATCTGAAATAAGTGAAATTTCTGCAATTTTGCCCCAAAATAAGTGAAATTTCTGCAATTTTGCCCCAAAATAAGGGAAATTTCTGGAATTTTGCCTCAAAATAAGTGGAATTTCTGAGTTTTGCCCCAAAATAAGGAGATTTTCTGTCTTTTTGCCCCAACATATAGGGAATATCTGCCTTTTTGCCTCACAATTAGGGGAATTTCTGCAATTTTTCTCCAAAATACGGGGTATTTCTGCCTTTTTGCCAGAAAATAAGAAGAATGCATACCTTTTTGCCATAAAAAAGGGAAATTTCTTCATTTTTGCTCCAAAATAAGGGGAATTTCTGCCTTATGCCTCTAAATAAGTAAAATTTCTGTTTTTTCCCAAACAAAAGGAATTCCTGTCTTTTTTGCCCCAAAATAAGGAAAATTTTGACTTATTACCGTGAAATAAGTGAAATTTCAGCACTTTTGACTCAAAATAAGGGAAATTTCTGCCTTTTTGCCCCCAAATAAGGGGAATTTCAGCTTTTTTACTTCAAAATAAGGGGAATTTCTGCAATTTTGCCCCAAAATAAGGGAAATTTCTGGAATTTTGCCTCAAAATAAGTGGAATTTCTGAGTTTTACCCCAAAATAAGGAGATTTTCTGTCTTTTTGCCCCAACATATAGGGAATATCTGCCTTTTTGCCCCACAATTAGGGGAATTTCTGCAGTTTTGCTCCAAAATACGGGGAATTTCTGCCTTGTTGCCCGAAAATAAGAAGAATGCATACCTTTTTGCCATAAAAAAGCGAAATTTCTTCATTTTTTCTCCAAAATAAGGAAAATTTCTGCTTTTTTGCCTCTAAATAAGTGGAATTTCTGTCTTTTTCCCCCATAACAAAGGAAATTTCTGTCTTTTTTGCTTCAAAATACGGAAAATTTCTGACTTATTATCTGAAATAAGTGAAATTTCTGCAATTTTGCCCCAAAATAAGTGAAATTTCTGCAATTTTGCCCCAAAATAAGGGAAATTTCTGGAATTTTGCCTCAAAATAAGTGGAATTTCTGAGTTTTGCCCCAAAATAAGGAGATTTTCTGTCTTTTTGCCCCAACATATAGGGAATATCTGCCTTTTTGCCCCACAATTAGGGGAATTTCTGAAATTTTGCTCCAAAATACGGGGTATTTCTGCCTTTTTGCCAGAAAATAAGAAGAATGCATACCTTTTTGCCATAAAAAAGGGAAATTTCTTCATTTTTGCTCCAAAATAAGGGGAATTTCTGCCTTTTGCCTCTAAATAAGTAAAATTTCTGTTTTTTTCCCAAACAAAAGGAATTCCTGTCTTTTTTGCCCCAAAATAAGGAAAATTTTGACTTATTACCGTGAAATAAGTGAAATTTCAGCAATTTTGACTCAAAATAAGGGAAATTTCTGCCTTTTTGCCCCCAAATAAGGGGAATTTCAGCTTTTTTACGTCAAAATAAGGGGAATTTCTGCATTTTTGCCCCAAAATATGGGAAATTTCTGCTTTTTTGCCCCAAAATAAGAAAATTTCTCCTTTTTTTTTGTAATAAGTTAAATTTCTGCAATTTTGCCCCAAAATAAGTGAAATTTCTGCAATTTTACCCCAAAATAAAAAAAATTTCTGGAATTTTGCCCAAAAATGAGTGGAATTTCTGAGTTTTGCCCCCAAAATAAGGAGAATTTCTGTTATTTTGTCTCAACATATAGGGAATTTCTGCCTTTTTGCCCCACAATTAGGGGAATTTCTGAAATTTTGCTCCAAAATAAGGGGAATTTCTGCTTTTTTGCCTCTAAATAAGTGGAATTTCTGCCTTTTTCTCACAAAACAAAGGGAATTTCTGTCTTTTTTGCCCCAAAATAAGAAAAATTTCTGACTTATTACTCTGAAATAAGTGAAATTTCTGCAATTTTGCCCCAAAATAAGGGAAATTTCTGCATTTTTGCCCCCAAATAAGGGGAATTACAGCCTTTTTACCTCAAAATAAGGCGAATTTCTGAATTTTGGCACAAAGTATTATGAATGTCTGCGGTTTTGCCCCAAAATAAGAAAAATTTCTGCCTTTTTTCCCTGAAATAAGTGAAATTTGCGCAATTTTGCCCCAAAATAAGTGAAATTTCTGCAATTCTGCCCCAAAATAAAAGAAATTTCTGGAATTTTGCCCCAAAATAAGTGGAATTTCTGAGTTTTGCCCCAAAATAAAGAGAATTTCTGCCTTTTTGCCCCACAATTAGTGAAATTTCTGCAATTTTGCCCTAAAATAAGAGAAATGTCTGCATTTTTTCCCCATAATAATGGTAATTTCTGCAATTTTGCCCCAAAATAAGGGGAATTTCTGTTTTTTGCCCCACAATTAGTGAAATTTCTGTAATTTTGACCTAAGTAAGGGGAATTTCTTCCTTTTGCCGCAAAATATGGAGAATTTCTGCCTTTTTTCCAAAAATAAAAAGAATGCCTACCTTTTGCCATAAAAAAGGGAAATTTCTCATTTTTGCTTCAAAATAAGGGGAACTTTTCCCTTTTTGCTTCTAAATAAGTGGAATTTCTGTTTTTTTCCCCCAAAACAAAGGGAATTTCTGTTTTTTTGCCCCAAAATAAAGAAAATTTCTGACTTATTACTCTGAAATAAGTGAAATTTCTGAAAATTGCCCCAAAATAAGGAAATTTCTGCATTTCTGCCCCCAAATAAGGGGAATTTCAACCTTTTTACCTCAAAATAAGGGAAATTTCTGCATTTTTGCAACAAAATATTAGGAATTTCTGCATTTTTGCCACAAAATATTAGGAATTTCTGCCTTTTTGCCCCAAAATAAGAAAATTTCTCCTTTTTTTTGAAATAAGTGAAATTTCTGCAATTTTGCACCAAAGTAAGTGAAATTTCTGCAATTTTGCCCCAAAATAAGGAAAATTTCTGGAATTTTGCCCCAAAGTAAGTGGAATATATGAGTTTTACCCCAAAATAAGGAGAATTTCTGTCTTTCTGCCCCAACATATAGGGAATTTCTGCCTTTTTGCCCCAAAATTAGGGGAATTTCTGCAATTTTGCTCCAAAATACGGGGAATTTCTGCCTTTTTGCCCGAAAATAAGGAGAATGCATACCTTTTTGCCATAAAAAAACGAAATTTCTTCATTTTTGCTCAAAAATAAGGGGAATTTCTGCTTTTTTGCCTCTAAATAAGTGGAATTTCTGTCTTTTTCCCCCAAAACAAAAGGAATTTCTGTCTTTTTTGCCCCAAAATTAGGAAAATTTCTGACTTATTACCCTGAAATAAGTGAAATTTCTGCAATTTTGCCCCAAAATAAGTGAAATTTCTGCATTTTTGCCCCCAAATAAGGGGAATTTCAGGCTTTTTACCTCAAAATAAAAGGAATTTCTGCATTTTTTCCCCAAAATATAGGAAATTTCTGCCTTTTTCCCTAAAATAAGAAAAATTTCTGCCATTTTGTACCAAAATATAAGAAATTTCTGCCTTTTTGCTTCAAAATAAAAAAATTTCTCCCTTTTTTCTGAAATAAGTTAAATTTCTGCAATTTTGCCCCAAAATAAGTGAAATTTCTGCAATTTTGCCACAAAATAAGGGAAATTTCTGGAATTTTGCCTCAAAATAAGTGGAATTTCTGAGTTTTGCCCCAAAATAAGGAGATTTTCTGTCTTTTTGCCCCAACATATAGGGAATATCTGCCTTTTTGCCCCACAATTAGGGGAATTTCTGCAATTTTGCTCCAAAATACGGGGTATTTCTGCCTTTTTGCCAGAAAATAAGAAGAATGCATACCTTTTTGCCATAAAAAAGGGAAATTTCTTCATTTTTGCTCCAAAATAAGGGGAATTTCTGCCTTTTGCCTCTAAATAAGTAAAATTTCTGTTTTTTCCCAAACAAAAGGAATTCCTGTCTTTTTTGCCCCAAAATAAGGAAAATTTTGACTTATTACCGTGAAATAAGTGAAATTTCAGCAATTTTGACTCAAAATAAGGGAAATTTCTGCCTTTTTGCCCCCAAATAAGGGGAATTTCAGCTTTTTTACGTCAAAATAAGGGGAATTTCTGCATTTTTGCCCCAAAATATGGGAAATTTCTGCTTTTTTGCCCCAAAATAAGAAAATTTCTCCTTTTTTTTGTAATAAGTTAAATTTCTGCAATTTTGCCCCAAAATAAGTGAAATTTCTGCAATTTTACCCCAAAATAAAAAAAATTTCTGGAATTTTGCCCAAAAATGAGTGGAATTTCTGAGTTTTGCCCCCAAAATAAGGAGAATTTCTGTTATTTTGTCTCAACATATAGGGAATTTCTGCCTTTTTGCCCCACAATTAGGGGAATTTCTGAAATTTTGCTCCAAAATAAGGGGAATTTCTGCTTTTTTGCCTCTAAATAAGTGGAATTTCTGCCTTTTTCTCACAAAACAAAGGGAATTTCTGTCTTTTTTGCCCCAAAATAAGAAAAATTTCTGACTTATTACTCTGAAATAAGTGAAATTTCTGCAATTTTGCCCCAAAATAAGGGAAATTTCTGCATTTTTGCCCCCAAATAAGGGGAATTACAGCCTTTTTACCTCAAAATAAGGCGAATTTCTGAATTTTGGCACAAAGTATTATGAATGTCTGCGGTTTTGCCCCAAAATAAGAAAAATTTCTGCCTTTTTTCCCTGAAATAAGTGAAATTTCCGCAATTTTGCCCCAAAATAAGTGAAATTTCTGCAATTCTGCCCCAAAATAAAAGAAATTTCTGGAATTTTGCCCCAAAATAAGTGGAATTTCTGAGTTTTGCCCCAAAATAAAGAGAATTTCTGCCTTTTTGCCCCACAATTAGTGAAATTTCTGCAATTTTGCCCTAAAATAAGAGAAATGTCTGCATTTTTTCCCCATAATAATGGTAATTTCTGCAATTTTGCCCCAAAATAAGGGGAATTTCTGTTTTTTGCCCCACAATTAGTGAAATTTCTGTAATTTTGACCTAAGTAAGGGGAATTTCTTCCTTTTGCCGCAAAATATGGAGAATTTCTGCCTTTTTTCCAAAAATAAAAAGAATGCCTACCTTTTGCCATAAAAAAGGGAAATTTCTCATTTTTGCTTCAAAATAAGGGGAACTTTTCCCTTTTTGCTTCTAAATAAGTGGAATTTCTGTTTTTTTCCCCCAAAACAAAGGGAATTTCTGTTTTTTTGCCCCAAAATAAAGAAAATTTCTGACTTATTACTCTGAAATAAGTGAAATTTCTGAAAATTGCCCCAAAATAAGGAAATTTCTGCATTTCTGCCCCCAAATAAGGGGAATTTCAACCTTTTTACCTCAAAATAAGGGAAATTTCTGCATTTTTGCAACAAAATATTAGGAATTTCTGCATTTTTGCCACAAAATATTAGGAATTTCTGCCTTTTTGCCCCAAAATAAGAAAATTTCTCCTTTTTTTTGAAATAAGTGAAATTTCTGCAATTTTGCACCAAAGTAAGTGAAATTTCTGCAATTTTGCCCCAAAATAAGGAAAATTTCTGGAATTTTGCCCCAAAGTAAGTGGAATATATGAGTTTTACCCCAAAATAAGGAGAATTTCTGTCTTTCTGCCCCAACATATAGGGAATTTCTGCCTTTTTGCCCCAAAATTAGGGAAATTTCTGCAATTTTGCTCCAAAATACGGGGAATTTCTGCCTTTTTGCCCGAAAATAAGGAGAATGCATACCTTTTTGCCATAAAAAAACGAAATTTCTTCATTTTTGCTCAAAAATAAGGGGAATTTCTGCTTTTTTGCCTCTAAATAAGTGGAATTTCTGTCTTTTTCCCCCAAAACAAAAGGAATTTCTGTCTTTTTTGCCCCAAAATTAGGAAAATTTCTGACTTATTACCCTGAAATAAGTGAAATTTCTGCAATTTTGCCCCAAAATAAGTGAAATTTCTGCATTTTTGCCCCCAAATAAGGGGAATTTCAGGCTTTTTACCTCAAAATAAAAGGAATTTCTGCATTTTTTCCCCAAAATATAGGAAATTTCTGCCTTTTTCCCAAAATAAGAAAAATTTCTGCCATTTTGTACCAAAATATAAGAAATTTCTGCCTTTTTGCTTCAAAATAAAAAAATTTCTCCCTTTTTTCTGAAAGAAGTTAAATTTCTGCAATTTTGCCCCAAAATAAGTGAAATTTCTGCAATTTTGCCCCAAAATAAGGGAAATTTCTGGAATTTTGCCTCAAAATAAGTGGAATTTCTGAGTTTTTCCCCAAAATAAGGAGATTTTCTGTCTTTTTGCCCCAACATATAGGGAATATCTGCCTTTTTGCCCCACAATTAGGGGAATTTCTGCAATTTTGCTCCAAAATACGGGGTATTTCTGCCTTTTTGCCAGAAAATAAGAAGAATGCATACCTTTTTGCCATAAAAAAGGGAAATTTCTTCATTTTTGCTCCAAAATAAGGGGAATTTCTGCCTTTTGCCTCTAAATAAGTAAAATTTCTGTTTTTTCCCAAACAAAAGGAATTCCTGTCTTTTTTGCCCCAAAATAAAAAAAATTTTGACTTATTACCGTGAAATAAGTGAAATTTCAGCAATTTTGACTCAAAATAAGGGAAATTTCTGCCTTTTTGCCCCCAAATAAGGGGAATTTCAGCTTTTTTACGTCAAAATAAGGGGAATTTCTGCATTTTTGCCCCAAAATATGGGAAATTTCTGCTTTTTTGCCCCAAAATAAGAAAATTTCTCCTTTTTTTTGTAATAAGTTAAATTTCTGCAATTTTGCCCCAAAATAAGTGAAATTTCTGCAATTTTACCCTAAAATAAAAAAAATTTCTGGAATTTTGCCCAAAAATGAGTGGAAATCTGAGTTTTGCCCCCAAAATAAGGAGAATTTCTGTTATTTTGTCTCAACATATAGGGAATTTCTGCCTTTTTGCCCCACAATTAGGGGAATTTCTGAAATTTTGCTCCAAAATAAGGGGAATTTCTGCTTTTTTGCCTCTAAATAAGTGGAATTTCTGCCTTTTTCTCACAAAACAAAGGGAATTTCTGTCTTTTTTGCCCCAAAATAAGAAAAATTTCTGACTTATTACTCTGAAATAAGTGAAATTTCTGCAATTTTGCCCCAAAATAAGGGAAATTTCTGCATTTTTGCCCCCAAATAAGGGGAATTACAGCCTTTTTACCTCAAAATAAGGCGAATTTCTGAATTTTGGCACAAAATATTATGAATGTCTGCGGTTTTGCCCCAAAATAAGGAAAATTTCTGCCTTTTTTCCCTGAAATAAGTGAAATTTCCGCAATTTTGCCCCAAAATAAGTGAAATTTCTGCAATTCTGCCCCAAAATAAAAGAAATTTCTGGAATTTTGCCCCAAAATAAGTGGAATTTCTGAGTTTTGCCCCAAAATAAAGAGAATTTCTGCCTTTTTGCCCCACAATTAGTGAAATTTCTGCAATTTTGCCCTAAAATAAGAGAAATGTCTGCATTTTTTCCCCATAATAATGGTAATTTCTGCAATTTTGCCCCAAAATAAGGGGAATTTCTGTTTTTTGCCCCACAATTAGTGAAATTTCTGTAATTTTGACCTAAGTAAGGGGAATTTCTTCCTTTTGCCGCAAAATATGGAGAATTTCTGCCTTTTTTCCAAAAATAAAAAGAATGCCTACCTTTTGCCATAAAAAAGGGAAATTTCTCATTTTTGCTTCAAAATAAGGGGTACTTTTCCCTTTTTGCTTCTAAATAAGTGGAATTTCTGTTTTTTTCCCCCAAAGCAAAGGGAATTTCTGTTTTTTTGCCCCAAAATAAAGAAAATTTCTGACTTATTACTCTGAAATAAGTGAAATTTCTGAAAATTGCCCCAAAATAAGGAAATTTCTGCATTTCTGCCCCCAAATAAGGGGAATTTCAACCTTTTTACCTCAAAATAAGGGAAATTTCTGCATTTTTGCAACAAAATATTAGTAATTTCTGCATTTTTGCCACAAAATATTAGGAATTTCTGCCTTTTTGCCCCAAAATAAGAAAATTTCTCCTTTTTTTTGAAATAAGTGAAATTTCTGCAATTTTGCACCAAAGTAAGTGAAATTTCAGCAATTTTGCCCCAAAATAAGGAAAATTTCTGGAATTTTGCCCCAAAGTAAGTGGAATATATGAGTTTTACCCCAAAATAAGGAGAATTTCTGTCTTTCTGCCCCAACAAATTGGGAATTTCTGCCTTTTTGCCTTAAAATTAGGGGAATTTCTGCAATTTTGCTCCAAAATACGGGGAATTTCTGCCTTTT